>NC_041401.2:188629176-188881676 GCF_900747795.2 Erpetoichthys calabaricus | reverse complement strand
CGAGCACAGCCCAAAATGCAGTGGGCTTCCTGATGGCACATCCAGACATGGAGGGGTGGGGAGAAGGGGGGAGCCCTCTTTTAAATTTCAAAACACTCCTACCAACACTTATTTAAAACACTTGTGCTTTCCATAGTTCTGTACATCAGTAGCAATTATAACCAACAAAGACTAAGAAACCCCACAGGACCCTCTAGATCTTGATTTCTATTGCAAGGAGTTCAGAGACCGGCTTTTCAAGAAATAAATAAAAATTAATTAATTAAAAAAAACAGGAAAAAGCAGGCATGTGAGAGGAATGATATCAGTAACACAGCACTTTTAATGTCCACGTCTGCCTTCACTTTTACCAGTGACAGAGAGCAATTGTCACTGACTATGGCCTCATCAATTTATGGCTTACAGGTACATTTCAGACGCCAGACCCCCCCATAACAACCCCCCCCCCCCCCCACTATACTGAATTCAATGGAATGCAAGTTTTAGCACATTAGGGAATGTTATATAATGGACATGCTCAATTGTACCTATACTCATCTACTGTACATATTCACATACTATACACACAAAATATACTCAGTCAGTTATACGCAAACATACACACTAACATACATTTCAGTTTGCTTTATTTTTATTTAGGACAAGTGCTGTATAGGACAATTTCCACCAATGCCCTGCATCATTTACAGACACACACGCACACACACAGTACAGCTGTAATAAACATGTGCAATACACATATACTGTATCATAAACTACACAGACACACAAACATGTCATGTACACATTATACAGTACTGAGCCACACCAGTGGTTCTGTCATGGATTTCCTACCCACAATCACAAAGACGAACATGTACTGTAATGTTGCTTGGTGTTTACTAATTGGCATCGAGCGAGTGAAAGCATGGACTGTATGTGTGGGCTCTGCAATGGACTGCTACCTTGTCCTGGGTTGGTTCCTGAATTGCACCAACGTCATCAGCAATATCAGGTGCCCACAAGCACACTGACACACAGACACAATTTTTGGAACGGCTGATTATCTCAATCTGCATGGCTCTGTGGCTGTAGAAAGAACACCCACACCGGCATGGCAGAACATGCAGACTGCACATGGACAACCTAAATAGAATAATAATGATAATAATACATTTTATTTTTATAGTGCCTTTCCCATGCTCAAGCATATAACTATGCTGTATATATGTTTGCCACAGTGTAATTTTATACACAGTATGATAATTCCCATGTACAGGCTGAGAGTCCTACATAATGAATATTGTCACTTGTCACATGCGCATACAGTATTCATGTCATCTTCATGCAGAGCAAGTACGTTATATACTACATACACAAACTGTACATATATATGTATGGGTATTTGTATTTATTTATATGCAATCAACATATACAGTACATTTTTTTTAGTCAGTTTATTTTTATATATGGAACAATTTCTATTTATAAGCCAAGAGTACTGTGCATAGGCACACAGACACACTCATACAATAGAACAGCATACATATATTAATATACTATATACAGTAGATACACTGCACATACATACAGTATGTGCATACACACATACATGCAACATGGATATAAATGGTATGTATTAAAAATTATAATATGCAACGTACACATACACATATTTTTTTTTTATAAATATAGTATACAGATTTTTATATTTAAATCCTGTTTTCACTTTGTCATTCTGGGATATTGAGTGTTCTTTAATGAGGGGAAAAATAAATTTAAATGATTTTAGCACAAGGTTTGAATACTTTCTGAAACCGCTGTATAAACATAAATATACCTATTTTATATATAATTATTTATACACACACATTATAAACAGACTCTTTAATTCAGGGTGTTTATACAAACCTAGAGCAGTATTTACAGTATATTTATGCACATACAGTGACAAAGTATATGTGTAATATACAGTATGTCCACAGTATGCATATTCATTATCCTTTACAGTATATAATAGATATACTGTACATTGAGTATGTGGGAAGGAGTATACATACATGCACTAAGGGTGTAAATGGTATGTGTTGTACAGTATGTACATATAAGATGAAACATATTATTTAAACATAATTGTGTTGTAATACACACACACACATATTTTTTATATATATATATATATATATATATACACACGCATATATATACTGTATATACTGTAAAGCCAAATACCACTGACTCATCACGAAATCTCCCGAACCTTGATGACTTGGGACTTCAAATTTGGAATGTAGGTTACCCTTGGCCCATAGGTGCTTGCTAAGAAACGGTTTTAAAAATTTCGTGGTCCAAGCATGAAATTTCTTATACTTTTTTAGACCCGTTTGTATGTCTGTCCGCTTTTCACGAGAGAACTACTCAACGGATTTAAATTGGGTTTTTTTCTATGATTTTCTTGAACATTCCATTGATTTTGCGATTTTCTCTTCTCTAAGTATCATAGTGCGCTTGCAGGAGCGATATATTTGTGCGAATCCAAGAGAGCGGCATCGGGCTGAGGGAAGGGGGAGCGGGGACCTCCTCACTCACGTGCCAGCCTTGAGGTGTGTATCTTACCTCCACTTAGCTAGCAAACGAAAGAACTACTTAACAGATTTAGATCAGATTTTTTTCTAGAATTTGCTTGAACATTCCATTCATTTTGCAACTTTCTCATCACGCAAAGTATTGCAGTTCACTTGTGGTAACGGTTTATTAGCGCGAATCCGAGAGAGACTCATCGGGCTGCAGGGAGGGGGGCAAGGCCCTCCTTACTCACGCGTCTGCCTCGGGGCGAAACCTTAACTCCGCTTAGTTATGTGAACGAGACAACAACTTATCAGATTTAGATCTTGTTGTTTTCTAGAATTTTCTTGAACATTCCGGTTGATTTTGTGACTTCTCTCATTGCGCTAAGAATCACAGTTCGCTTGCAGGAGTGATGTATACGCGCTAATCCAAGAGAGAGGCTGCGGGCCGAGGGAAGGGGGAAGAGTGACATCAGAAGTGGGGAGCCGGGCAGGACCCTCCTCACTGTCCTGTCTCACTAATACACTGGCAAAGCCGCAGGGGATGGCTAGTATAGTATTATCTTCTGATGAAGGCCCCTGGCAGGGGCTGAAAGCTCAGGAATAAAAACTACTTTATGATATGTGATTCATTTTCTCCCTTTGTGAATCTCCAGCTGCAAATATGCAAACCGTATCACAGACCTTATCTTCCATATATACAGGGTGCTCCAGATCTAATTATGCAATCATTGCATTGCATTAAAAGTTGCATAGTTAGATCTGGACCACCCTATATATGTATATATATATATATATATATATATATATATATATATATATATATATATATATATACACACAGTATATATATATATATATATATATATATATATATATATATATATATATATATATATATATATATATATATATATAAGGAGAGAGAGAGAATAAATATTTTAGTTTAAATTGTTTATACAAACCTACACCATTATATACAATATATTTATGTACATACAGTACATTGAAACAGTACATATATAATATACATGAACAGTATGCATATTCAGATAGTCCACAGACACACTGTTAGGATCTGGATAAATAAATGGATAAATAAAGTTGAATTTATTTTTACATATACAGTAGGACAATTCTCATACTGTATACAAGTCCAGAGCACTGTATGCTGTACTTCAACCACAGACACACAAATACATTGTTCATATGTAATACACATTTGCAGTATGTTCATTCATACTATATACTGAATGTTAAGTATCCTGTTTATGAGGGATTATTACACAAGCTCCTACTGTACATACAATAAACTTACTTGTGGTCATTTCAATTCATTTTTACATGGGCCTATCTGCACACCATTTCAGAGGACCAGTCACAGACTGAGGGGGCATGCAAGTAAGCATTTCAGTGACCTATAGAGTTAGGTCCATAAATATTTATACAGAGACAACTTTTTTCTAATTTTGGTTCTGTACATTACCACAATGAATTTTAAATGAAACAACTCAGATGCAGTTGAAGTGCAGACTTTCAGCTTTAATTCAGTGGGGTGAACAAAACGATTGCACAAAAATGTGAGGCAACTAAAGCATTTTTCGAACACAATCCCTTCTTCATTTCAGGGGCTCAAAAGTAATTGGACAATTGACTCAAAGGCTATTTCATGGGCAGGTGTGATCAAGTCCATCGTTATGTCCTTATCAATTAAGCAGATAAAAGGCCTGGAGTTGATTTGAGGTGTGGTGTTTGCATGTGGAAGATTTTGCTGTGAACAGACAACATGCGGTCAAAGGAGCTCTCCATGCAGGTGAAAGAAGCCATCCTTAAGCTGCGAAAACAGAAAAAACCCATCCGAGAAATTGCTACAATATTACGAGTGGCAAAATCTACAGTTTGGTACATCCTGAGAAAGAAAGCAAGTACTGGTGAACTCAGCAACGCAAAAAGACCTGGACGTCCACAGAAGACAACAGTGGTGGATGATCGCAGAATCATTTCCATGGTGAAGAGAAACCCCTTCACAACAGCCAACCAAGTGAACAACACTCTCCAGGGGGTAGGCGGGCGTATCGATATCCAAGTCTACCATAAAGAGAAGACTGCATGAAAGTAAATACAGAGGGTGCACTGCAAGGTGCAAGCCACTCATAAGCCTCAAGAACAGAAAGGCTAGATTGGACTTTGCTAAAGAACATCTAAAAAGCCAGCACAGTTCTGGAGAAACATTCTTTGGACAGATGAAACCAAGATCAACCTCTACCAGAATGATGGCAAGAAAAAAGTAGGGAGAAGGCGTGGAACAGCTCATTATCCAAAGCATAGCACATCATCGGTAAAACACGGTGGAGGCAGTGTGATGGCTGCCTGTGGCACGTGCATGGCTGCCAGTGGCACTGGGACACTAGTGTTTATTGATGATGTGACACACGACAGAAACAGCCGAATGAATTCTGAGGTGTTCAGAGACATACTGTCTGCTCAAATCCAGCTAAATACAGCAGTCACATTGATTCATGATACAGATGGACAATGAGCCAAAACATACAGCCAAAGCAACCCAGGAGTTTATTAAAGCAAAGAAGTGGAAAATTCTTGAATGGCCAAGTCAGTCACCTGATCTTCACCCAACTGAGCAGGCATTTCACTTGTTGAAGACTAAACTTCAGACAGAAAGGCCCACAAACAAACAGCAACTGAAAGCCACTGCAGTAAAGGCCTGGCAGAGCATTAAAAAGGAGGAAACCCAACATCTGGTGATATCCAGGAGTTCAGATTTCAGGCTGTCATTGCCAGCAAAGGGTTTTCAACCAAGTATTAGAAATGAACATTTGATTTCCAGTTATTTAATTTGTCCAATTACTTTTGAGCCCCTGAAATGAAGGGATTGTGTTCAAAAAATGGTTTAGTTGCCTCACATTTTTATGCAATCGTTTTGTTCACCCCACTGAATTAAAGCTGAAAGTCTGCACTTCAACTGCATCGGAGTTGTTTCATTTCAAATTCATTGTGGTGATGTACAGAACCAAAATTAGAAAAAAGTTGTCTCTGTCCAAATATTTATGGACCTAACTGTATATACGGGATGTAAACTTGAGCACATGTATATGTCACGTGTACGTACAAGAAGTATACTGATATACTATTCACACACACCGTATGCTTATGTAGGTGTGCACATGAACTGATGCACATGTTTAAACAGGTACAAAACTTGAGGATGATTAGAAATTACCATCAACTCCCTTGGCCTGAAACAGCCTCCATGCAAAATTAAAAAGGAATGACTACTAAAAACTGCGGTGGGTTGGCTCCCTGCCCAGGATTGTTTCCTGCCTTGTGCCCTGTGTTGGCTGGGATTGGCTCCAGCAGACCCCCGTGACCCTGTGTTCGGATTCAGCGAGTTGGACACTTGATGGATGGATGACTACTAAAAATGCTCGGCCGTATGAACCATTTCAAGATTTCCCAGATTTCATTACAGCATCACAGGGTTGGTGTGTTGTTCCCCGGAGGCACCACCTCTGGATGGTGTTGGAATGTTACACTTGTCTGAAGTTTGTATGTTTGGGTTGTGAGAGGAAACTGGAGTACCTCAGATACATGGAGGACATGCACACCTCAGACAGACAAGCCATGTTGGGCTTATACACCGTTATTAATAACACAAAATTTGCCAAATTTACCCCTGGAGACAAATAAAGTTTGATCTATCTGTCTATTTATGAAACATTACAAAGAGTTTTACCCCAAGAAGTGATCCCTGCATCTATAACTCAGTAGCACTGACACCACGTGCTTACCATTCCAAGAAATTAGAAAATCCGTGTGGTATGAGGCGAGATTTCCCCTCACATGACCGCAGCTGAATGAATTCACGCAGCCTTGCCCTTGTGTTGTGCGTCTCGACAGAATAACAGACTTGAGGAGATACATCAGCTGCTGAGCATGAAATAATGGAAAAATTAAATTAAAGATACATAAATACAAAAAGAAAATGTGCTTTGTTATCCAAAGGCCAAGCTGGATGTCTTCTAATCACCACATTTGTTTTTCATTTGTTACTTTTACCAAAGCAAGACAAATTGGCTTTGAAAGATTCGACAAATTTGATTCGTTGAACGTAAAAAAAGATAAGCAAAAATAAAGAACTTATTATTTGACTGAGAACATTTGAGATACAATTACTCTAACTGGAGCACAGGCCGGTGATGTGACATGGTGTCAGACCTTTAATGTTTTCTCATAACTCATCTTCTGTATCCCTGAATCAGCCTAGTCACTTATCTCTGCACTTCTTCTAGTGCTGTTATGTCCTTTTGTAGACCAAAACTGCACACAGGAGTCCAGATGAGGCCTCGCTAGTGTGTTATAAAGCTTGAGCAGAACCTCCTGGGACTTGTACTCCACACATCAAGGCGCTATATAACCTGACATTCTGTTAGCCTTCTTAATGGCTTCTGAACACTGATGGGAAGTCGATAGCTTAGAGTCCACTATGACTCCTAAATCCTTCTCTTAAGGTGGACTCTCGATTTTCCGACCGCCCATTGTGTATTCATTTTTCCTTCCTATGTGTAATTCTTTACATTTACTGACATTAAATGTCATCTGCCACAAATCTTCCCAAGCCTGTCTGCTATCCAAGTCCTTCTGTAATGATATAACAGATTCCAAATTATCTGCCAATTCACCTATCTTAGTATAATCTGCAAACTTAACCAGCTTGTTACTTATATCCATCCATCCATCCATTATCCAACCCGCTGAATCCGAACACAGGGGTCTGCTGGAGCCAATCCCAGCCAACACAGGGCACAAGGCAGGAACCAATCCCGGGCAGGGTGCCAACCCATCACAGGACACACACAAACACACCCACACACCAATCACACACTAGGGCCAATTTAGAATCGCCAATCCACCTAACCTGCATGTCTTTGGACTGTGGGAAGAAACCGGAGCGCCCGGAGGAAACCCACGCAGACACGGGGAGAACATGCAAACTCCACGCAGGGAGGACCCAGGAAGCGAACCCAGGTCCCCCAACGGTGAGGCAGTAGCACTACCCACTGAGCCACGGTGCCGCCCCTGTTACTTATATTCCTATCTAAATTCCATCCATCCATTATCCAACCCGCTATATCCTAACTACAGGGTCACGGGGGCCTGCTGGAGCCAATCCCAGCCAACACAAGGCACAAGGCAGGAAACAAACCCCGGGCAGGGTGCCAGCCCACTGCAGGGTCCCAGCTAAATTATTTATGTATATCATGTAGAGAAAAGCCAAGCAAAATGACACCTTTTTAGTTAGCCAATAAAAGGTGTCATTTTGCTTGGCTTTTCTCTACATTCATAATGGCTAACACGGTACAACACCCTAGTACTTATGTATATCAAAAATACCAGCACCCCCAGCACTGACCCCTGCTGGACACCACTCGTAACATCAGCCAATTCTGATCAGGTTCCTCACAGATTCACTCTGTTTAACATCTACACAATCAGGCCATGTCTGACGGAGTATGCAGCACTCAATCTCGTTCACACTTTGGCTACTCCCACTCTCTCCTGGCATGTGTCACCAAGCCGCTGCAGATGATTCCAAATGCAGTAGCGCATCTTGTGTTCAACCAGCCGAGATGTGCCGCGTGTCCCTCCATCTTTCCAGACCACTACATTGGCTTCCTACAGCGGCAAATATTAAGTTCAAATCCTTCATACTTGCCTACAAAAGTAGTCAGTGGGTCACAGTAGTGCCTCAGTGCCTGCAGCCATGGGCACCAACCTCTGTTGGGCCATCTTGTAGTTCATAACCGAGATGGACCAGGCCAAGTGAGGAGACAGGCAAGACTTTCTGTGCACAAATATGTGTAGAGTTTATTCAAAAATAGATAAATTAGAGTGTCACAATTCGTACATAAATCAGTACATGGCATCTCAACCTGCCACCTCCTTCAATGCCCGCACATCCCTTTTATGCAGTCCAGAGCACCCTGATCTGCCACCTCCTTCGGTGCCAACAAACCTGACCTACCACCACAATTGGGACCTTGCAAATCCCTCCTGCACAGCCCACAGCATCCTGATCTGTCAAGTCCACCAGTGCCCACAGATCTGATTGGCCATCTTTGTCTATAACAGCAGATCCCTCGGTAACTCACCCTCTCCATACTGATGGTGCAACATTTCGGATCTGTCCATGCATAACTAACCTTCCTTCATGACTCTCCGCCCTTCTCCTTTGCTCTCTATATAAATCTCAATTTAATCGCTTCACTGAAATCCTCTCAACAGACATCAGTCCTGTTACCCCATCAAGTTCATCAGACCCAACACCGCCTGTTCTGCCACTCTCAGATCGGCTTATTGCCATTCCTTTGCAGGATATCGGAACAAATCTGTTCAGTCCATAGCCTCTCGACCTGACACCCCCTTCAGTGCCCGCAGACGTGGCCTACCACATCCCTCAGGACCCGCACATCCCTCTTGTGCATTCCACAGCATCCCAATCTGCCAACTCCATCAGTGCTCAGAGATGTGATTGGCCACCTCTGCTTATAATGACAGATCCATCAGTAACTTGCCCTGTCCATACTGATGCTGCAACGTTTTGGATCTGTTCATGCAGAGTTAACCTTCCTGCACAACTCTCCACCCTTCTCCTTTGCTTTCTATGAGTAAGTCAGAAGATCTCAATTTAGTCGCTTCACTGAAATCCTCTCAACAGACGCCAGTCCTGCTCCCCCATCAAGTTCATCAGACCCAACAACGTCTGTTCTGCCACTCTCAGACTGGCTTATAGCCATTCCTTTGCAGGATATCGGAATAAATATATTCAGTCCATAGCCTCTCGATTGATTGATAGGTAGACAGATAGACAGACAGACAGATATGAAAGGCACTATATATAAGAGAGAGACAGACAGATAAATATGAAAGGCACTATATATACAGACAGACAGATATGAAAGGCACTATATATAAGAGATAGACAGATATGAAAGGCACTATAAGAGAAAGACAAACAGATATGAAAGGCACTATATATAAGAGACAGACAAACAGATATTGAAGGCACTATATATAAGAGATAGACAGATATGAAAGGCACTATAAGAGAAAGACAAACAGATATGAAAGGCGCTATATATAAGAGACAGACAAACAGATGTGAAAGGAGCTATATATAAGAAACAGACAGACAGATATGAATGGCACTATATATAAGAGAGACAGATATGAAAGGCACTATAAATAAGAGAAAGACAAACAGATATGAAAGGAGCTATATATAAGAGACAGACAGACAGACAGATATGAAAGGCACTATATATAAGAGACAGACATGTGAAAGGCACTATAAATGAGAGACAGACAGACAGACATGAAAAGAACTATATACAAGAGACAGACACAAGGATATGAAAGGCACTATAAATAAGAGAAAGACAGACAGATATGAAAGGCATTATATGAGAGACAGACAGACAGATATGAAGGGCGCTATATATAAGAGACAGACAGACAGATATGAAAGGCACTATATATAAGAGATAGACTGACAGATATGAAAGGCACTATATATAAGAGATAGACAGACAGATATGAAAGGAGCTATATATAAGAGACAGACAGACAGATATGAACGGCACTATATATAAGAGAGACAGATATGAAAGGCACTATAAATAAGAGAAAGACAAACAGATATGAAAGGAGCTATATATAAGAGACAGACAGACAGACAGACAGATATGAAAGGCACTATATATAAGAGACAGACATGTGAAAGGCACTATAAATGAGAGACAGACAGACAGACATGAAAAGAACTATATACAAGAGACAGACACAAGGATATGAAAGGCACTATAAATAAGAGAAAGATAGACAGATATGAAAGGCGTTATATGAGAGACAGACAGACAGATATGAAGGGCGCTATATATAAGTGACAGACAGACAGATATGAAAGGCACTATATATAAGAGATAGACTGACAGATATGAAAGGCACTATATATAAGAGATAGACATACAGATATGAAAGGCACTATATAAGAGACAGACAGACAGACAGATAGATAGATAGATAGATAGATAGATAGATAGATAGATAGATAGATAGATAGATAGATAGATAGGTAGATATGAAAGGCACTATATATAAGAGACAGACATGTGAAAGGCACTATAAATGAGAGACAGACAGACTGACATGAAAAGAAATATATACAAGAGACAGACACAAGGATATGAAAGGCACTATAAATAAGAGAAAGACAGACAGATATGAAAGACACTATATAAGAGACAGACAGACATGAAAGGGGCTATATATAAGAGACAGACAGACACATAAATATGAAAGGCACTATATATAGATATATATATATATAAATATATATAGATAGACAGACAGACAGGTTGATCTTTATTTGTCCCAAGGAGTAAATTTAGCTTTTTACTGAAGGGTAAGAAATACACAAATATCACAACAAACAAGAACAATTCAAATTTCTCTCAAATACACACAAGTATTACAAAAAACAAGAAAACGTCCGACATGGCTAACGATAGAAGGCCAGTCCCAGTGAGGCACTACAAATGCATATTGTCGTAGGTATGAAGGAGCCCCAGAAGTGTTTCTGCCTTGACTTTTGCTGTCTGATTCATTGGCTGAAAGTACTTAATGATGGTGTGTCTTAGAGATTTTTCCTGCTTTCCAAGTCAAGGTACTGGGACCGGCTCCAGCTGTCTGTGGCTAGACAGCATAAGAAGTGCAGGAACGTATAATGAATACAGCAGGTGGATTTTACTTAAGCATCCCAATAAACCAAAGTGAGCACAGCCAGGTTAGGTGAACTGGCATCCTTAAGCTCTACAGTCCAAAGCTTTACCCGCGTGACCAGACCGCTGTCTTAGCTGTGCGCCACAGGACTATGCCAGGCTTTTGCTAAAACTGCAGCAATTTCTTTAACTGATGTTTTGACCCCGGGTGAGTTACGACTGACCCCACAGTTATACGTTTGCAGCCCCCATTGACAGAGTGAATTCAGAAGCCGTGGAGCTGGCACCCATGTGATTTTCATTCCAGCGTCTTAACCGCCAGACCGCACTACCTGCCTCGTAATATCATGCAGTAGTATGTGGTCACTACGCCACATCCGTTTATTTTGGAACTTGTTAATTATAAGCCTGTCACGGCACTGCGGATGTCTCTTCCATATGCTGCCTCTTTAAAAGTGGTTAAGGCTGGGGCTCACTAGGAGTTACTCGATAAAAGTTTGAATCTTTCATTATGTATGGGCTAACTGGAGCCCAGCCCTAACGCTAACCACTTCTTAAAAGGCGGCATATTGAAGCAGGCCGCCGTGCACTGCCGTGGCACAAGTATAATTGACAAGCAGCTTTACTTTGGCAAACCTTCTAACCGAGGCAATTCGCAAGTCACAAGTGTAAAATCTGAATTGCTTCCACATTTCTACTGGCACACTGGTTAAGTTGACAGACTCCCCTCAGAGTTGTACATTATTTAATAATGAGGGCTAAAATGGCAATTGGGGTGGGCGAGAGGGGAACTCTTGAAAATGATAGTTGTTTCCAGATTTGTAACAACTGCAGCCAGTAGATGAATCCACCTGCTTCGGGTCACACAGCGGATATTCTAAAGGGACCCTTACGGTTTACGGCAGTGGTTCTCAAAGTGTGTTCCATTAACAGGTGCCAGGTGGTCCATGGGCAAGCCACATGAAAAAGCTCTACGTCACCAACCTCACAGCGCCTTGTCTAATCTGGGAGATGATGTGCGAGTCACATGGGGACAACATTGAGGGACTCTGTCACTGCTTCACACACTAAATTAACTTCTGTGTCGACACAGTGGTACCCACAATGACAGTGCGTTACTTTTGGAACAACAAGGCCTGGATTACTAAGCAGCTAAAGGGTCTCCTGAATGAGGAAAAAGAGAAGAACATTCAAATCTGATGACAAAGAGGCTCTGAAGGACATACAGGGTGTGCTAAAGAAAAAGCTGAGTTAAGGAAATGATGCTTACAGAGCTAAATTAGAAAACAAACTCACTCGGAAGAACATGAAGGAACATCTGGAATGGACTGGGGCATCAAGCAATCCAGGGCTCAGGTGCTAGAAGGGGATGTGGACAAAGCTAAGGCCACGAACCAATTTTTAAATAGATTTTGCCACCAAACTGTCACCTTCCTCCAATGACTAGTCTCCCCACACCATCCCTACTGCATCAACAACTCCTACCACGTCAGATGGAATGGCAGGTGATCATTGATTGGTGTGGGCCACCCATAAATGAAGAACATGTAAGGAGACAACTGAGGAAGCTACGCACAGGAAAAGCTGCAGGACCAGGAGTCAGTCCTTGAGTTCTTAAGGCCTGTGCTGACCAACTTTGTGGTGTCCTCTCTCACCTGTCCAGTAAATCACTAAGGCCCCAGAAAGTAGAAAACATCCTGCAGTGTTCCTGTTCCAAAGATGGCAGGCACCTCTTCACCTAATGATCACAGGTCAGTGGACCTTACAGTACATCTCATATCATGTAGACCTTTGAGAGGCTGGTCCTGGACTATATGAGTCCTCTTGTGGTAGACCACCTGGACCCACTGCAGTTTACCTATTGGACAAAGACTGGAGTGGAAGATCCAATTGTCCATCTGCTCCACAAGGCTTATTTCCACCTGGACAAAGCTGACAGCCCTGTGAGGATGATGCTTTACGATTTCTCCATTGCCTTCAATACCATCCAGCCATCCCAGAGGGTTAAACTCATGAGATATGCAGGAGAGTGAGCTGATCGTGTCCTGGATGACGGACTATCTGACAGGCAGACCACAGTGTGTGAAGCTCAAGGACTGTGTGAGAACACTGGAGCACCACAAGGAGCAGGCCGCCCTCCATGTCTCATCACTCTGTACATCTCCGACTGTAAATATAACACCAAGTCTGGTCACTTGCAGTAATTCTTTTCTTTCTTTTTAAATCTCTTGCTTTATAGTAATTCTGGTGTGTATAAAGACCAAAGTGTGTGTTATTTACTTACCTACCTAATTAATTATATAGGTATTTATTTAAAGAGCTTCTGTAAAAAGACAAATTTCCTCCTGAGAGAAATTCTATCTATCCGGCCCACTATACTAAAATTAATATCAATCTATCTATGTATCTATCTATCCGGCAACTATACGAAAATTAATATCCATCTCTCTATGTATCTATCTATCCTGCCAACTACACGAAAATATCCATCTTTCTATGTATCTATCTTTCCTGCCAACTATAATAAAATTAATATCCATCTATCTACAGTATGTATCTATCTATTCGGCAACTATACGAAAATTAATATCCATCTCTCTATGTATCTATCTATCCTGCCAACTATACTAAAATTAATATCCATCTATCTATTCAGCAACTATACGAAAATTAATATACATCTCTCTATGTATCTATCTATCCTGCCAACTATACTAAAATTAATATCCATCTCTCTATGTATCTATCTAACCGGCAACTATACGAAAATTAATATCCATCTATCTATGTATCTATCTTTTCTGCCAACTACTGTATACTAAATTTAATATCTATCTATATAGCTATCCTGCCAACTATACTAAAATTAATATCCATCTATCTACAGTATGTATCAATCTATCCTGACAACGATAATAAAATTAATATCTAATCTATCCGGCAGACTATACTAAAATTAATATCTATCTATCTATCTTTCCTGCCAACTACAATAAAATTAATATCCATCTATGTATTTATCTTTTCTGCCAACTACTGTATACTGTACTAAAATTAATATCTATATATCGATCTTGCCAACTATACTAAAATTAATATCCATCTATCTATTTATCTATCTTTCCTGCCAACTATAATAAAATTAATATCCATCTATGTATTTATCTTTTCTCCCAACTACTGTATACTGTACTAAAATTAATATCTATATATCGATCTTGCCAACTATACTAAAATTAATATCCATCTATCTATTTATCTATCTTTCCTGCCAACTATAATAAAATTAATATCCATCTATGTATTTATCTTTTCTGCCAACTACTGTATACTAAAATTAATATCTATCTATATATCGATCCTGCCAACTATACTAAAATTAATATCCATCTATCTATGTATCAATCTATCCTGACAACGATAATAAAATTAATATCTATATATCTATCCGGCAGACTATACTAAAATTAATATCCATCTACTGTATCTATGTATCTATCTATCCTGCCAACTATACTAAAAGTAATATCTATCTATACATGTATCCTGCCAACTTTAATAAAATTAATATCTATATATCTATCTGGCAGACTATACTAAAATTAATATCCATCTACTGTATCTATGTATCTATCTATCCTGCCAACTATACTAAAAGTAATATCTATCTATACATGTATCCTGCCAACTTTAATAAAATTAATATCCATCTATATATGTATCTATCTTTCCTGCCAACTATACTAAAATTAATATCCAACTATCTATGTATCAATCTATCCTGCCAACTATACTAAAATTAATATCTATCTATCTTTAACTTCTACACCACTCCTCCTGCTCCGATCCTGTATGATGGCAGTGATCTCTCTCTCTCTCTTCCTCTCTTTTCATTTTCATTTCTTCACACTCATCATGTCTTTTTCATGGCTAACCTACTGTAATTCCTTTATTACGTGGCACTGCCTTTTTTTTCAAATCCACCTCAAAAACCAACCCCAGGCAACAGTAATCCCTTAATTCCACTTTGCAAGGTTTTATTATGGATCACCGACTAAAATCTGGGACTTTTAAATGTAAACCCAAGAAAAGTCTGAATAGTAAATCTTTTAAAGCAGACCATCCTTCCAGGTGGGCTGAGTCGCGCACCTGGTATGCAAAAGGTTCAAACAGGGACACGTGTGTGCCACCCAGACCTGGGATTAGGAAACCTGTGGGTAAAACCAACAAAAAAAGCAGCCAGCATGGTAGTTCCTAGAGCAGTAGTTTGAAAATTCCCTGTGGGTTTTTAATGTTTTCCTTAGGGTTCCTACCAAAGGCATCACAACAGGCTGCTTAAGGAAGGGGCTTTCCAATAAACAGCCCCGCTCAGGCATACTAAGTGACTATTTGAGGCCGTGTAAGCAGCTCTTCTTTGTATCTCCAGTATTTCTCACATTAGTGCACTTAGGAAAAAGAATGTGATCACCGTCACATGGAATTAAGGTAATAAATAGTTGTCGGCCATAGGTGGTCCTCCTTATCTATGACTTTCACAAAATGGTCCTCGTATGAAAACGCTCTGAGAAACCCCTGCTTTACAGTGAAACATCCTGGCTACTGTACCCATGCTTTTTTTTTCCATCTTGATTAAATTAGATAGGCTTTATTAATCCCAAGGGGAAATGCAAATGTAAACAGCAAGAAGAAACATAAAACTAAGGATCCAAAATCACAGTACAATACTGCCAATCAATCCATTGATATGTAAATAAAAATAAATAAATAAATATACATTGTGCAGAGATTTCAAAATGGTATTTCAAAAATTAACTTAGCGACTACAACCTGACCTGGAGGAAGCACTGAATTGCCAGACAGCCTTGGGCACAAAAGACCCCCAAAGGTGCTTCTCAGCACACCGTGGTGGAATGAGCCTGTGGCTATAAGTGCTCACCGAGAGAGAGAGCGCCTCCTGGAGGGGATTTCTCATGATGGCATCCAATTTGGCCACCATCCGTCCAGGGTGGACCCTGTGATGGCTCTGGCTTTCCTGATAAGCTTATTCAGGCCTTGTGCTTCTTTGGAGTTCAAGTTGCTTCCCCAGGAGACCACCACACTGGCTACTATGGACTGGTAGAACATTTCCATCAGTTTGCTGCACACATCACAAGACCCGAGTCTCCTTAGCAAGTCCAGTCTGCTCTGACCCTTCTCGTCCAGCGCCCCTGTGTTGTCACACCAGTTCAGTTTGATGTTTATATGGACCCCCAGGTCCTTGTAGCTCTGCACCCCTTGAATGGTGAGTGGTCTCAGGGGCTTCTTCATACACCTGAAGTCCACCACCAGCTCGTTTGGCTTGCTGCTGTTGAGTTGAAAGTTATTGTCCCCGCACCACAAGACAAAGTCCTCCACAACCTTCCTGCACTCTGACTGGTCTCCATTATTAATGCAGCCAATGATGGACGAGTCATCTGGAAACTTCTGAAGGTATTGTGCTGGAAGTCTGCTGTGTAGAGGGGTAAACAGGAAGGGAGATGGGACAGTACCCTGAGGTGCCCTAGAAGTATACACTCCACCATTTCTGATACACAGTCGCCACCAAGCCTCATAAACTGCTCTCTGGTGCTCAGGTAGTCCTTGATCATTTCAGAATAATTCCAGTTCATTTTGTACAGCACCACCAAGGATGTGCATCATAAGACCCTTACAGAGTAAACAATATTACAATACACGCTATAAAGACTTTGGAAAGGCTCGCACTGCTTTACTTGCAACCCTTGGGCACAACAGCACCGGACCCCCTGCAGTTTGGCCTACCAGGACCACACAGTGGTAGATGAGGCTGTCATCCATCTGCTGAATAGAACCTACTCCCATCTGGAGAAGCAAGGTAGTAGGGTGGGATCTTGTTTTTTTCACTTTTCTTGTGTATTCAACACCTTACAGCCCACCCAAAGCCCTAGTGGAGAAGTTCTGGTCAATGAAGGATGATGCAACCACAGCGCCCTGGATAATTGGGTGGCCTAACTGGTAGACTACAGTTTGTGTGGCTTAAGAACTGTGTATCGCACATGGTCATGAGTGGCACGGGGGTTCCACAAGGGGGAATACTGGGTCCCTTCCTATTTACCCTGTACACCTCGGACTTTAGATACAATACTGCAGAAATATTCCCATGACACAGCCATGGTTGAGTGTAGTCAGCAGTGGACACCACTGAAGGACTTGGCTGAATGGTACAACCTGAATCACCTGCAGCTCAGAATCAGTAAGCCAAAGGGAAAAATTGTAGACTTCAGGAGCCGTCAGGACCACAGCTTGATGGTGAAGACGTGGAGGTGGTGAAGACAAATATATCGAGGTGCATCTGAACGACTGGCTTGAGTGAAATACCTGCACAGGGGCCATCTGTATACGGGAAGGGTCAGAGATGCCTCTGTTTACTGGGGAGCTTGATGTCATTTAGGGTGTATGCAGGCCATTCTAAATGTTTTCTACCGGCCTGTAATGGCCAGTGCCATCTTCTATGCAGTAGGGTGCTGGGGCAAAGGCATTTGTACAAGTGATGCCAAAAGACTTAATTAACGGATTAAAAAGGCTGGCTCAGTTTTGGGGTGTCAAACTGGACTCACTGGAGGAAGCAGTAGAACAAGAGGCCACTTGAGAAGCTGTTTACTATTCTGGACAGAAGAGCACAGTCAGTGACCGACTGGAACAACTGCAGTGTCACATGAAGTGCCCTGTGAGGTTGTTTCGACCCTCAGCCATCAGGCTCTGTAATGAGTCTCCCCTCGGCCGGGGTCAGGCAGACATCTTAACAGGCCGTGATGGTGTGGGTAACGCACTGGGCCAACGACTGACAAGTACGAGCAATTCTGATCACTCGGTTAACATCCACACTCTGTTCACTTACTGAGAGGCAAGCCTCGTTATATGTGCAGCTGTGCCTTGTGCACATACTTATGATTATCAGAATTCTTGTTATATGCATATGCGTGACTTACTTTAATCTATTTTTTATTTTGTATCAGCACTGATCAGACAGATTCCAAGAGGCAGCCATTCTGTTGCATTCTGAGTGTTATTGTATATGATGCACAGCCGTGTAGAGGGGTCACCTTATAGGAAAACCGTTTGTGGGATCAAAGAAACTACGGGGTGCCAGGAGCTGCTGCAGTTTACACCATCTTTATATAACGTCACACACACATCTACTACTGTATAGTGCCTTTTAGATTCTTTTATCTGTCTGTCATAAAGGGTTTGGTGTTTCCTTTTATCTGTCGACTACATGTGCATTCTTATATATCAATCTATAGATAAAAGGAAATAGGACACTGCAGTATCTATCTATTATATGGTGTCTTTTATTTCCTTTTATCTATTTGTCAATCAATTACATACTGACTTTTATATATCTGTCTATAGACAAAAAGAAATAAGACACTATCTCTTACATAGTTCATTTAATTCTTTTTATCTATTTATCATTCTATATGTTATATAGTGACTTTTATTTCCTTTATATAGTGACTTTTATTTCTTTTATATATCTGTAAATAGATAAAAGGAAATAAGACACTTTTATAGTGAATCAAATTTATTTTTATCTATCTATTATATAGTAACTTATTTTCTTTTATCTATTATATACAGTATGTTGTTTCTTTTTATGTGTATATCTATTATACGTAGGTAAAAAGAAATAAAGGACATTGTATATGTCTATTACATTGTCCCTTTTATTTTCTTCTGTCTATTTATCTGTCTATTATATAGCAGTTTTTGCTTCTTTTACATATCTGTCTGTATATATATATATAAAAGAAAATAAGACCCTATCTATCTATCTAGTATATGGTTCTCTTTATCTGTTTATCTATCTGTCTAATATATAGTGACTTATCTCCTTCTGTCTATTATATTATGTCTTTTATGTATGTTACCTGTCTGTTATGCAGGGCCATTTTATTCCTACATATCTATCTGTCTATAGACAAAAACAAAAGTCACCATTATACAGTATCTTTAATTTCCTACTAACCATTTATCTATCTATTATATGGTGTCTTTTCTTTCCTTTTATCAGTTTATTGATCCAATAGTGACTTTGTATAATATAGTATCTGTTTGTTTACAGATAAAAAGAAAATACTGTATTTTATAGTGCATTTTATTCACTTTTATTTATTTATCAATCTAATATATAGTGACTTTTATGTCCTTTTATTTGTCTTTTTTACAGATGCCTGCATACCTATCTGTCAATGAGTAAAACGAAATAAGACACTATTATATGTATAATGACACTATAAATATTATTTAGTGCCTTTTATTTCCTTTATATATTTTCCTATCTGTAGATAGCAGTAAATAAGACACTATTATTATATATCGTGTCTTATTTAGTGCATTTGATTTCCTTAATATATGTATCTTTTGATAAAAGTAACTAAAACACTATCAAGTGCATTTAATTTCTTCTTACCTGTTTATCTATTCTATAGTGACTTTTATTTCCTTTTATTTATTTACCTATTATATAATGGCTTTTATTTCCTTTTACTTATTTACCTATTATAAACTGCCTTTATTTCCTTTTATTTATTTATCTATTATACAGTACCTTTTATTTCCTTTACATATCTTCCTTTCTGTAAATAGCAGGAAATAAGACACTATTTTATATATATATATATAGTGCCTTATTTAGTGCATTTGATTTCCTTTATATATTTATCCTTTGATAAAAGTAAGACACTATCAAGTGCGTTTAATTTCTTCTTCCCTATCTATTAGATAGTGGCTTTTATTTTCCTTTTATTTATCTATTCCATAATGTCGTTTAAATCATTTTATCTGTCTTTTATACGGTGCCTTTTATTTCCTTTATCTATGCAATATAATAAAATGAATTCATAATAAAATAACCAAACTGAATACAAAAGGGGACCCGTTACCAGTCGTCGTGAAGATGCGCTCCTTCGAATGCTTGCCAGTGCCTTAATTGTGCCTGCCGTTAAAGGCGAGGTCTGCGATCGAACCTACCGATGCCCACCATCCTCCCATCTCGCTGCATGTGAATGGCGATGGGAGTGGTGGGCTCGGATGCCCCGACTCAGAGGACGGGCACACTCGCATACACAGTCGCTGCTCCTCCATTCTCTTTCTTCCACTCTCACACGAAGGCTAATCTGTTAAACCGTCGCGGAATTCCGATGGCTCCCGAGAAGTCAGCGCTCCGTTTTTCCTGACAATTTTACGGTGGACACGTCCGGCGCCCAGATTTCCTTATTAAGTGCTGCGGCCCCAGGTACGCGATCAATAGCTGTCAGCGGTCACTCCATGTCCGGTATTCTTGTCCCCGCAGTCGCAGCCCCTAAAGCCCCGAACTGGAGATTCTGGGTGGACCGGAAATCTGGATGGCCGAGCGAGTCGAGACGCCAAGTCCGGTGAGCTCGTGCGGTAATTCCGTGTATTCTCCTACAGTTACTCAGTTTTACACCTCGTGCTTGGGTAAAATCTGCGTGATACGGCAAACTAAGTGTAGAATTCGATATACTGAGCCTCTTCATGGATGTAAATGTATTCCAAGACACCTCTCAAGGATCTGCAGCTGTCTTCCACATGAAATGAGTATTTTTTTACGTAACTCGATATGAAATCTCAAGGGGTCGTGTGGACAGCATGTTACTCAGTGGGCTAAAGTTACCCTGACAAATAGACTGTCAAACATCATCCCGTTATATCGCTGCCAACCCAACATGCAGCACACGGGACGACCGCACAAGTACCCCGCGGAACTCTTACCATTGTCGGCTGCGGTTTGCGTTTCTCCTTCCGCGGTGGTCGTCGGATCTGCCCAAGTCGGCTGAGAGCGGTTGCCCGGTGAAATTGTTAAAGAGCTGGAAGTCTCCGCTGAGGAGTCAATGGTTCCGTTCACAATCGTGGTGAAATCGAGCTGTAGACTCGCCGAGGCGGTAACCTCACTCTCGGAGCCATCATCAGTTGCTTGTGATCGGGCAGCACTCGAAAGTAGCAGCGCCAAAAGGACGACTCGGCTGATCAAAGCGCTCATTGCCATGATGCTGTGACGAGGACAGCGGGACCCAATTCAGAAAGATTAAGCGGCTTTTTTTTTCTTTTTCTTCTTCAAGGCGAGCGAATAAAACAGATCACCATCCCGTAGGTAATTCATTTAAAGAGCCCCGTTGCAGTCTTGTGGGCCCCCATGATTGCGGCGAACACCGGCACCACATTTGTGTGCAAACGCCTGTGCAAAAAGTGACCGATTCAGAAGCGCACATTACACTCCAGCGCTCTGACTCCTCCTCCTCCTCCTCCCGAGTCCGCCTTGCCTGCGCGACAGCCGCTCGCAACTTCAATCGATCAATGCTCATTGTGCGGAGCGGCGCTCTTAACGGCGGACATCATCTTGAGGTGGTCACGGAGCAAACACGGGAGATACCGAATCTGCTGGCGGGGGTAAAAAAAAAGGGCTTTTAATCGTTCGTATTTCACGCACCATTTAAAGCAAACTTCATGTCACGTCTGTTTGTTCGTTTCTGCTTGTTAACTTTCGAGACAAAAAAGGTTAATACCTAAAGCAATGCTTTTAATCGTTAAATAAACAAATACATTTTACACATAAAATAAAGTGATGCCATCTATCATATAATATCAAGCCCTTGTAACGAACATACCGCACAATTCGGTGAAAAGTGGTGGAAACCAAACCAGGACGGGATGTCAGCGACGTGCCAGTTAATTTATGTCACGTGGAAGGAAAATTCACGGAGATACGGGCAGAACGTGCAAACGCCACACTGGAATTTGGCACGGGATTCGAACTCCAGACACTGAACCCGTGAGGCAACAGCACCACCTAGCAATTGATTTTTTTAATCAAATAATTGATGACAACCCCCCCCCCCCCCCCAAAGGAGTTGGTGTTGCCAAGAATGAATTTCTAGGGGGGCAGGTAAAGGGAGTCCCTGAGTTATAACTCCTTGTACCTCTATCTTTTACATAGTGCCATCCATCCATCCATTTTCCAACCCGCTGAATCCGAATACAGGGTCACGGGGGTCTGCTGGAGTCAATCCCAGCCAACACAGGGCACAAGGCAGGAACCAATCCCGGGCAGGGTGCCAACCCACCGCATGACACACACAAACACCAAGCACACACTAGGGCCAGTTTAGAATCGCCATTCCACCTAACCTGCATGTCTTTGGACTGTGGGAGGAAACCAGAGCGCCCGGAGGAAACCCACGCAGATACGGGGAGAACATGCAAACTCCACGCAGGGAGGACCCGGGAAGCGAACCCAGGTCCCCAGGTCTCCCAACTGCGAGGCAGCAGCGCTACCCACTGCGCCACCGTGCCGCCCTTTACATAGTGCCTTTCCTATTAATCTATTTTTGCGTTATCAAGTCAAGTCAAGCTGGTACAGTGTGTTGCCGCACCCACTACACGACGAAACAACTCAGGATCCCAGTTGGCAACCACCCAGGCAGACACGCAGTCCAGTCCCACCCACCGGAAATGACCCTCTATGTGCCGCAGCCAGGTGTTTCGTTGAGCGATCCCTTGGCCTGGTCCAGCCACTCGGGTCCCTAACAGTGAGGATCTTACGAGCCTGATCACCCTCGGGGAAACATGCCACATGGCCGTAGTGCCATAACTGACGCTCCTTCACAATGAAGGTAATGTGCCTCATTCAGGACTCCATGAGCAACCACTCATTCAACACAAAGTCAAACCAATGGTACCCAAGAATTTTCTGGAGAGATGCAGTACCAAAGGAGTCCAGTCTTTGTCTCAGGTCACTGGATAGCGTCCATGTCTCGCAACCATTTAGCAAGACAGGAAGCACCAGGGGCCTTATGTATAAATGGTGCATACGCACAAAAATGTTGCGTATGAACATTTCCACGCTCAAATCACGATGTATAAAACCTAAACTTGGCGTAAAGCCAAGCATATTTCCACAGTAGCTCCAACCCTGGCATACGAAAGTTCTCTGCTTGGTTTTGCAAACTGGCGGCACCCAGCGTCAAAGCAGTGCTGCTGTCCCTGTGTGGTTTCCCTTTCTTTTTTAGATCCACATCCCTGACGTGGCTTTATGAAATACACTGAAATTAACCGCATATTGTGTATTAGTTTATTAGGCATCTGATAGTAATTAACCTGTAACAATATAATGGTCCAAGGAATGGCTAAACTATTCCAAATACCATAGCTGCTTTAGCATTGTTACTCTCACTGCACCTTCTTCTTCTTCTTCTTCTGTCAGCTCCCGTTAGGGGTTGCCACAGCGGATCATCTTTTTCCATATTACTCTCACTGCACCACTCGGAGTATTTACAGTGCATCCAGAAAGTATTCACAGCGCATCACTTTTTCCACATTTTGTTATGTTACAGCCTTATTCCAAAATGAATTAAATTCATTTTTTTCCTCAGAATTCTACACACAACACCCCATAATGACAACGTGAAAAAACTTTACTTGAGGTTTTTGCAAATTTATTAAAAATAAAAAAAACTGAGAAATCCCATGTCCATAAGTATTCACAGCCTTTGCTCAATACTTTGTCGATGCACCTTTGGCAGCAATTACAGCCTCAAGTCTTGTTGAATATGATGCCACAAGCTTGGCACACCTATCCTTGGCCAGTTTCGCCCATTCCTCTTTGCAGCACCTCTCAAGCTCCATCAGGTTGGATGGGAAGCGTCGGTGCACAGCCATTTTAAGATCTCTCCAGAGATGTTCAATCGGATTCAAGTCTGGGCTCTGGCTGGGCCACTCAAGGACATTCACAGAGTTGTCCTGAAGCCACTCCTTTGATATCTTGGCTGTGTGCTTAGGGTCGTTGTCCTGCTGAAAGATGAACCGTCGCCCCAGTCTGAGGTCAAGAGCGCTCTGGAGCAGGTTTTCATCCAGGATGTCTCTGTACATTTCTGCAGTCATCTTTCCCTTTATCCTGACTAGTCTCCCAGTTCCCCACATCATGAGGCTGCCACCACCATGCTTCACTGTAGGGATGGTATTGGCTTGGTGATGAGCGGTGCCAGGTTTCCTCTAAACATGACGCCTGGCATTCACACCAAAGAGTTCAATCTTTGTCTCATCAGACCAGAGAATTTTCTTTCTCATGGTCTGAGAGTCCTTCAGGTGCCTTTTGGCAAACTCCAGGCAGGCTGCCATGTGCCTTTTACTAAGGAGTGGCTTCCATCTGGCCACTCTACCATACAGGCCTGATTGATGGATTGCTGCAGAGATGGTTGTCCTTCTGGAAGGTTCTCTTCTCTCCACAGAGGACCTCTGGAGCTCTGACAGAGTGACCATCGGGTTCTTGGTCACCTCCCTGACTAAGGCCCTTCTCCCCCGATCGCTCAGTTTAGATGGCCAGCCAGCTCTAGGAAGAGTCCTGGTGGTTTCAAACTTCTTCCACTTATGGATGATGGAGGCCACTGTGCTCATTGGGACCTTCAAAGTAGCAGAAATTTTTCTGTAACCTTCCCCAGATTTGTGCCTCGAGACAATCCTGTCTTGGAGGTCTACACTCAGACGGTGGGCTATGACTCCCCTTTTCACGGCGACTTTGATATCTGACTTCTTTTTTATTTCAAGCACTGTGCAACTTTGTGAACTTGAGCTTTTGAGTTTCTTCAACACGCCATGTGACTCGATCGGCTTCCTTTTGTTGTTTATACCACTGTTTAAACCAACAAATAGTACGTTTTTCTTTGCCTCCACTTGGTATTCACTGAAATTCTTTTATTTCCCACCATGCTTTTCCCATTGTCTTTTCAGAGAAGGCTGAGCTTAAGGGCTATTTATAGTGATTTGCATATTCAAAGAGGCGTAATTCTGGGAGGAGTTGGGGCGGGGCAGCAGGCGCATGCATGTGATTTACTTTTCACGCTGACTGGGATTTATGGAGCGGAAGACCGTGGAAGTTGATGTTCGCACAGATTTATGCATCTGGATTTTTTTGTGCGTACACACATTTCAGCTTTTGTGCTTACGCCATGTTATAGTGTGAGTTCTACGCACGGCCTTATACATGAGGCCCCAGGACTCTAAAGCCTTAGACTTTCATCCTTTTGCAGAGATATCAGGAGTGCCACATTCCCCTTTCCAGCGACCTCATGACCCCGCCCCCCCATGCTCTCCCAATCCGTCTACTGACTTAATAAGAAGAGTCACCAGAGTCATGAATGTCACTGCAGAGTTAAGTAAACCTCTCGATGAGGTCGACACTCTCTCCGCAGACAGACACACTGCTGATGGCTGTGCCAAAGAGGTCATTAAAGGCCTGGATCTTTGGTTTTTATCCAGGACACTCACAAGCCCAGACACTCAGACCCCTCGCTCAGTCTTTCGAGCGCCCCGATCAGAGTCTCCATTGACTCCGTGAAGATCACAGCATCGTCAGCAAAGTCAAGATCCATGAATCTTTCTTCACCAACAGATGCCCCACAGCCGCTGGACCAGACGATCTTGCCCAACACCCAGTCCATACAAGCATTGAACAGAGTGGGAGCAAAAGCACACCCCTGACGAACCCCAGAATCAACTGGGAAAAATGCAGAGGTCCTGCCTCCACTCTGCACAGCACTCACAGTACCAGTGTACAGGTCGGCCATGACATCCACCAACCCAGAGGGGATCCTGCGAACCCTCAGGATGTCCCACAGGGCAGCTTGATCAACTGTGTTATATATTACCTTTAATCTTTCCAGACATACAATAAAGGCACTATGTATTAAATAATTAATGAAAGGAGTTTTTTTGCCAACTGTTTGACCAAGCACAAGTGTAACCCGGTAGGTAACCACGTAAATAATCAGATTGTAATTCAGAACTAAGAGTGTAATACTGAACTCCGATCTTCACCCCATCAAATAAGTGAACCAGCTGCCATGGCACAGTGTCAGAGGCTTTGCCTCAGGTGCTGAGGTTTCGATCCCCATAAGGGAATGCAAAAGTGTGTCCCAGTAAGTGCAAAATGCATGTCGTGTACTCTTTGTATTATTTGGCAGCCACTGTATAAAATATCTATGATCTGCTTCTCGCGCCCAAGAGGCTGGCAGACCAACCACAAGCGTTACCTGGTAAAAAATCGGTTGTCAAACTCCAGGCCTGGAGGGCTGCAGTGGCTGCAGGTTTTCATTCTAACCCTTTTCCTAATCGGAGACCAGTTTTCACTGCTAATTCACTCCTTTTCCCTTAATTTTCATAGCCCTGTTGTTAAGGATTCAGTCCTCTGAATTGACTCTTTTCTTCATTAAACTGACATCCAAACAGAAATGAGACATGAAATGAGACGACAGATGATCATCTAAACTGGGGATTCAAACTCCGACCAATTTCATTCCAACCATTTCCTTAATGAGAAGCCGATTCTTGCTGTGTATTAAGCCCGTTATTTAATTCCATGGCTTGTTGCTGCTCTCATTCCACCACAGCAGACATTTCCAAACCTGTTGGTTTTCTGTTTTTTCTAAGAACATCGTCAAAATGTTTTGGTGACCTCGAAGACCAACCTTACTGAGATCTTCACTTTTCTGTATATTCAAATAATGTGGTTAGCTTGTCATGTGGCAGCTTGTTTTGTGTCTCATTATTGTTTGGCTGCTAATTAAGGATAAAGAAACAACTAAGGGGCCTGAGACAAGTTAATTAAAATAAAAGCAAGTTAATTAGCAGCAAAAACTGGTCACTAATGAAGGAGATGGTTAGAATGAAAACCTGCAGCCACCGCGGCCCTCCAGGACTGGAGTTTGACGCCCCTGACCTAAATAATCAGATAGTTCTGAATCACAAAGAATGTAATATATAACTCTTCTTGAGTTCATTATCTGTAGAAAATGATTTCTGTTGACGTTGGAAATTGTTACAGTAGAAGAGTTCACATTCAAAATACTGAATTCATAAATATGAGGACAAGTCTTTTGTCATGCAGAAAATTGTGAGAACTTCCAGAAAAAATATTGATCAGTCTTGAGGACTTGGACAGCATTTCTGTAATATATGAAATCATTTTAAAGTCCCTCCCTTGCAAGACTACAGTGGAAAATGGATCTCTCACACAACATCTCAGAAATGGAGTGGAAGGCAGCCCAGCACATATTTCACTCGAGCTCCATATGCGCCAAGCATATAATTATTTAACTTAAACTTATTGAGCACATCTGTCTCATTTAAAATTGTCCAAAATGTTTCCGGGCCAAGATCCAACCTTGCCAACGTTGCAATCGAGCTCCAGCCTCACTGGGCCTCATGTTCTGGGCCTGCACCAAATGAACGTCACTCCGGACCAAAATCTTTAAATGCCTTTCAGAGAGCCTGTGTGGTCACAATCCCTCCTAATCCACTAACAGCTATGTTTGGTGGGCTCAAAGTGGAGAAGGACAAACAAACTCTAATGGCCTTTACTTCGCTATTAGCACGTAGACTTGTCTTGCTCAACTGGAAGAATCCTAACTCACCTCTTTTAAGTCAGTGGGTAACTGATGTTCTATATTGTACTAAACTGCTCAAAAAAATTAAAGGAACACTTTGAAAACATATCAGGTCTCAATGGGGGAAAAAAAAATCCTGCTGGCTATCTCTACTGATATGGACTGGTATTATTATTATTATTGTGTTAGGAATGAAAGGATGAAAATGAAAGTGATCAACCGACAGAGGGACACCCTGAAAATCAAAGGGAAGAAATGATGTGGCAGGCGAGTCAATTTGGCTGAAATTTCATTGCAGCAACTCCAAATCGTAATCAGAAGTTTGTATAACCACCACCCCCCCCCCCCCCCCAACAGATGTTGTCCTGGGGGATCTTGTGCCAGATCTGGACCAGGCCCTCACTAAGCTCCTGGACAGTCTGAGGTGTTGGAAGGACCGAAACATAATGTCCCATCCAGAGGTGTTCTATTGGATCGATGTCAGGCGAGCAGAGCATGGGGGTTCCGGTTAATGGTATTAATTCCTTCATCCTCTCACCACATGAGGCTGGGCATTGTCATGCACCAGGAGGAACCCAGAAGCCACTGCACCAGCATAGGGTCTGAGAATGGGTCCAAGGATTTCATCCGGATACCTAATGGCAGTCAAGGTGCTGTTGTCTGGCCTGTAGTGATCTGTGCGTCCCTCCATGGAAATGCCTCCCCAGACTGACCATCACTGACCCACCACCAAACCGGTCATGCTGAACGATGTTACAGGCAGCATAACGTTCTCCATGGCTTCTCCAGACCCTTTCACGTCTGTCACATGTGCCCAGGGTGAACCTGCTGTCATCTGTGAAAAGCACAGGACACTAGCGGTGGACTTGCCATTTCTGGTATTCTATGGCAAATGCCAATCGAGCTCCACGGTGCCCACTAGAGCAGGGGTGGGCAGATTCAGTCCTGGAGGGCCGCAGTGGCTGCAGGTTTTTGCTCCAACCCAATTGCTTAATAAGAAACCCTTATTGCTCAAGTAACACTTCAGCTTCACTTTAGTTGTCTCGCTCGTTAAGATTTTGAACCCTTATTGCTTATTTTAGTCTTAAACAGCTGTATTATTGGTTTTTAATTGCTCCTAATTAGCAATACCATGCAAATGACAAAAGAGACCCGCATTTCTCCATTTAGCTTGTTACCATTTACACCTGTGTGTATTTATCACGCACTATTTGGTTTAATTAAATACTTGGAAGGAAAGTGAAGAGAAAAAAGTGAAGCACTGAGAATAACTCATCTGTTTTAGTCTTCAAATCATTTGGATGATATCCTTAGAAAGGAAAATAAATCTAGGATATGAGAATGACCTGACATGGCAGAGTTAATGCACTAACAAGCCATGCAATTAAATAATTGACAAGGATTGGTTTTTAATTAAGCAACTGGGTTGGAACAAAAACCTGCAACCACTGCGGCCCTCCAGGACTGAATCTGCCCACCCCTGCACTAGAGGATGTCAGGCCCACAGGCCACCCTCCTGAAGTCTGTTTCTGATTGTTTGGTCACAGACATTCACACCAGTGGCCTGTCTGCTGGAGGTTATTTTGTAGGCTCTGGCAGCGCTCATCCTGTTCCTCCTTACCCAAAGGAGCAGATAGCGGTGGGTCCTACTGATGGGTTAAGGACCTTCTAAGAGGGGCCCTATCCAGCTCTCCTCGAGTAACTGCCTGTCTGTCACCTGGAATCTACTCCATGCCCTTGAGACTGTGCCGGGAGACACAGCAAACCTTCTAGCAATGGGAGGCATGTATTGATGTGCCATCCTGGAGAAGTTGGACTACCTGTGCCACCTCTGTAGGGTCCAGGTATGGCCTTATGATACCAGTAGTGACGCTGACCGTAGCCAAATGCAAAATGAGGGACAAAACAGATGAGGAGGGAAAAATGTCAGTGGCCTCAACCTGTTAAACCATTCATTCCTGTTCTGGGGGTCGTCTCATTGTTGCCTCTCTAGTGCACCAAAGAAGCTGAAACTGATGAACAAGCCCCCCTGCTACTTAACTGACCAGATCAATAGCCCACAAGTGTTTTTGACTTGGATTTGAGCAGTATATTTGAAATTGGACAAAAATCAAATTCTCACTTAAGAGGATCTGTGTAACACTTTTTAAAAACCTGGCCAGATCTCATCAATAACATTTTAGAATAAGCATTTAAATGGGAGGAAGTGGTTGCTCTTCCCTTATTTATTTTAATCATTTTTATATGTATTTATTTACTAATTTTTCCAACTATTAAAGTTTTACTCTGTTGGCCTAGCTCTCTTTCTCATGGCTGGGGGTTTGATTTGATTTGAACTTGGTTTTGTAAAATTTGACTGGCTTGTATGGAATGTTATTTGCTTTTAATAAATTCAATAAAATGTTTTAAAAAAAAAAGAAATTATGAGGACTCTCAAGGGGGTTGAATACTTTTGCATTTCCCTGTAGAAGAGCAACCTGGTCCTTTAAGCACATCGGGCACCGGACCCCTTAGCTTGAAGAATTGCTGCTGTCCATCCAGGTGGCACTGTTGTCACTTCCTTTTGTTTGCTTCTGCTTTTTGGCACATTAAAAACCGCACTTTGAAGAATGTTGTTCTGTATGGAGTGAATAAACATTTGAACCTGCTTCTCTGCTTTGTTTTGAACCAACTGGGGTTGAGAGAGAAGAGAAGGGGGTGGCTGGGTGGGATGTACGTCAACCCCGGGTGCTGTCAAACGCTGATGGTGACCCCCAAGCAGAGCTGCGGACTGCAACTGCTTGTCAGCTTAACAGAGCAGGAGTCCAAGGATTGGGGATGCTCCGGTCAATATGGAAGGTTCTAGAATGAGGATAGGACCACCACGACAAAACCACCTCATTTCATGTACAAGACTACATAAAAATAACGAAAGGGAGAAGGACTCCAGCTTTTCAGACTTTATTGCATTGCATTGGTCACAGAACGGAATACACCCGTGGTGGCCGTGAACGTTCTCACAGCCAAGAACCACCTGTAGGAAAATGCCCCTGTATGGAAAAATAATTATATAGCGCTCCGGCAAAGCCAATCCTAACTCTGATGGCCAGGATATGCAGACAGGAGGCAGTTTTCAAATGGAGTTAGTTTCATAAGCAGTTTATTATCCTTCTGAAACCAAAGCCTCAATGTTTCATGCAAGATGGCCAGCGGCCATAACAAACGTGAGCATTTTTGTTCACAGACCACACTCGAGATCACATCAAATATTTGTCTCGAAATTGTAACCCGAGCTCTCAGAGTTTGATACATGTTGCACCATAGGGTCCAACCTGGGAGCTGTTAGACACGTGTCCCATCTTAGGTTAAAACTGAATTTTCACAGTAGTGTAAAACATTCAAGTTTCTCATTGAGGTAACATTTTCGTCGTTAAATATGAACCAGTCCGGTCAAAATTATCAGTCCAAAAAAAGAAACATGCGACCGTAGATTTTCCTGGATTTTTTTTTTTTCCCCCACAAAGTGGTCAGTTTTTGCTGGTTTAGAAGTACCTCAGGCAGCATCCCCTAAAAGCCCCTCGCGTTTCCAGCATGTGTAAGGGGGCTTATGGACTGGGGAACGAGGGCGCCATCCCGTTCCGCTGAAGGGCACCACTCCATCTCTTACAGGTCCTGCTCATTTGAGCCGGTGATTGAGCTCTTCCTGGCTGAAGACTGAAGAATGGTGGTAGCGGTCACGGGAGGCGAAATCGGCATTCTCCTCGGTGAGCTGCTTGGTCTCCATGCCAACGGATGTAAAGGAGGGCGTCACAACAATCTGCTCCCGAGGTGCCGGACCTCTTCTGAAAGCAGAGAGCACAATGGGCAATCACAGTGGTCATCGGGACTTTGACTTGCTGCCATTCCTTTAGACATCTCCTAGCAAAGTGCATACCACCCTACACCCCCCAAACACACACACACACTGCTAAAATTAGCAGGGGCTTCTCATTTCAAGTCTCAAGCAGCTTACAGACTGAGCGACAGTGTTAGAGAAAGTAATGGAAGATCCATTCTGCATACCTCATGTTTATATAGTGCCTTACGTACTGAAGTAGGATAAGGGGTTTCAAATCCACATGGCACTGCCTTAGTCATGGTGCCCACAGTGCGTCTGCAGCCCCTTTCACAGCCTCCACAGCCTTTGTTGCCTTTAACATCAAGCAGTCACTGATTTATTATATAGCAGCTTTCACTTCTGCTAAAGCTCTGATGAAATGAAATGTTGTGTCTCTGACATTCTAACCTTTAGCTATGCCCACCGATGCTGCACTCCATTAATTATACCATCCACCTACCTACCTCCATCCATCCATCCATTATCCAACCTGCTATATCCTAACACAGGGTCACGGGGGTCTGCTGGAGCCAATCCTACTTACCAGGCCATAGTAGCCTGTGTGGTGGACTCCTGGGGAAGTAACTTGAGCTCAAAAGAAGCACAAGGCCTGAAACAAACTTCTCAGGGAAAGCCTGCGCCATCACAAGGCCCACCCTGGACGGATGGTGGCCAAATTGGATGCCATCATGAAAAATCCCCTCCAGGAGGCGCTCTCTCTCTCTCTCTCTGGAAAAACAAGATGGTGGCAAAAAATAGGATGCCATCATGAAAAAGCCAAGAGGCGCTCCCGTGGAGTACTTTGAGCCACAAGCTCATTCCACCCAAAGTGTGTGCTAAAAAGCGCCTCTGGGGGTCTTTTCTGCCCACTGCAATCAGGCAATTCAATGCATCTATATGAGGTACTCATCGAGTTTATTTTTATTTACTTATCGACTGATTGATTGATTGGCTGTATTATCTGTGCTGTGAGTCTGCATTCTTGCTTTTTATGTTTCTGTTGCTGTGTGCATCTACTTAGTTTATCTACTCTAATATACATACAGTATATACACGTACATACATACATATAAATAGGTGTGTGTATGTAATATTACTTAGTACTACTTTTCTTGGAGGGCTTTTAGTTTGTTTTCATGTCATCTTACATTTAAACTACATTAAGTTAACAAATGTGTACGTTGCTTTAATTTTCACAATTTGAACTAAACTGCATAACAATAAAATTTGAGCAAACTGAACATACCCTGACAAAGCCTAAGAAATCCCTCAGAAGCAACTGAAAGCTAAGGAATGGGGGTCCACATGCTGCCATCATCACATCTGGGTAGGAAGTGGAGGCACTTTGTGATTCCACCAGTGTTTGGTTTGCATCTAATTTCATGTCTGAGGCTTACCAGCTCGACATCATTGGAACTGAAGTGCAAGTGAGTTCAGAATCGCAAAACGTCACTTAGATACACGCAGGCTAACGGCAGCAGCGTCAGGGTGGGAGAGCTCAGTACAAACACACATGGATATATGCATGAGGATGACTTATTCAATGAAACGGTCTTTCTTTAGTATCAGTTCCATGTGATAACTTGACTTATGCAAGCTGCATACTCAAATATCACAGCAGGACAATGTGCACGTTCCATGTTATTTATACTTGTTTTGGTGTGTCTCTTTCATTGGTATTGTATTGTCATTGTTCGGAGGAGATGTGCAAGTAAGAATTTCACTACATTCAACATGAAAGACTTGAAAAGAAAAAAATACCCTGTGTGTGTGTAGATAGATAGATAGATTGATAGATCGATAGATAATTTTAGCATTGTTGGCAGGATTAGATAGATAGATAGATAGATAGATAGATAGATAGATAGATAGATAGATAGATAGATAGATAGATAGATAGATAGATAGATAGATAGATAGATAGATAGATAGGAAAGGCACTATATGATAGATAAATAGAAAGGCACGATGGATAGATAGATATTTTAGCGTAGTTGACAGGATTAGATAGATAGATAGATAGATAGATAGATAGATAGATAGATAGATAGATAGATAGATAGATAGATATTTTAGCGTAGTTGGCAGGATTAGATAGATAGATAGATAGATAGATAGATAGATAGATAGATAGATAGATAGATAGATAGATAGATAGATAGATAGATAGATAGATAGATATTTTAGCGTAGTTGGCAGGATTAGATAGATAGATAGATATTTTAGCGTAGTTGGCAGGATTAGATAGATAGATAGATATTTTAGCGTAGTTGGCAGGATTAGATAGATAGATAGATAGATAGATAGATAGATAGATAGATAGATAGATAGATAGATAGATAGATAGATAGATAGATAGATAGATAGATAGGGCACTATATCATAGATAGATAGATAGATAGATAGATAGATAGATAGATAGATAGATAGATAGATAGATAGATAGATAGATATTTTAGCGTAGTTGGCAGGATTAGATAGATAGATAGATATTTTAGCGTAGTTGGCAGGATTAGATAGATAGATATTTTAGCGTAGTTGGCAGGATTAGATAGATAGATATTTTAGCGTAGTTGGCAGGATTAGATAGATAGATAGATATTTTAGCGTAGTTGGCAGGATTAGATAGATAGATAGATAGATAGATAGATAGATAGATAGATAGATAGATAGATAGATATGGTGCATGTTGATTAGCAAATGCAAGTAAGAATGTCACTGTACGTTTTACTGGCAACAATCATGACCCTATGTAAATAAAAAATTCTTATTATTTGACAGTCTGAGAAAGATCAAAAAAAATGTTTTTGAGTGTGGGAAAGGTGCATTATTTTAATAATAAGATTAAAGAAGTAAAATGCATCTGACAACACATCCCAGCAGTGGGCGCTATAGAGTCTTTACCTTTTAGCTCAATACCTGTAGAAGTGCAGTCTGTTGTAGTTAGTCTGTCAGCTTCTTATGTATCATCGGCATGAATCATCTACTGTCATTTTTATTTTAAACCTAAATTTAATTTATATTTTGTGAAAAGACTATCAAGTCTTCTCTTATTACTTTTTTTTAAAATTGTAATCCTAAAATCTCAGTGAATCACACGGACCGACGCTTGATCAACTGTGAAATAACATTGCGATGGCCCGATAACGGCGTGTCCTCACAGTGAAGCCGCATATGAAGGGCACTCCGAAGATCAGCAATAAAAAGGCAGCTCGAGCTTCAGAGTACTGACAGAATTAGAATTATTCTTATTACTCACCTGCTCAGAAACTGAAACGACGACTGGATCCACTTCAAGAAGCTGAAATTTGCCGCTGCTCCTGATTTCAGAAATATATTAAAATAAATACAACAGGTTACGATTTCTTCTAAAGTTTATAATGTAGCAACACACCATTGATGGGAAATTTACACAAAAGAAAACACTTGTTTTACCCTTTTATATATTACTCTTTCATATTTTGCCTAAATGTTTTGTAAGCGTTTCCAGTTTAGGGCAAGTTTGTCTGAAAAAGTGAGAAAAACAAAAATGGCAAAAATGTGGAATCCTCTGCATAATTCACAATGCATAACATGTCTCCAACATCCAGGAATTTTCCAAACCTGTTCCTTTCACAGTTGTTTCTCCCTCAGACATCCACCATTCTGCCGCCGGTCGTTGTCTGTGGAGTTTGCCTGTTCTGCTTACTAAGTCTACTCTTGGCTTTCAACTCACATTGCAAAAAGATGTTCAACTTTGGTTACCGTGTGCCTCTAATTCAGCCCTGATGGGCATGTTCGTCCATGAGTGGGTCCTGCAAGGCACTGGCACTCTGCCTAGGGTTCCTTATGCCACCAGTGTCTCAATATTAGTGATGGGTGATTCACGAACAACACGTTCTTTTTCAACGACCTATTTCAGTGAATCGTATGAATTGGGCCTCGACGTGATTAAATCGTAAAACAAACCAGTGTGTGTAAGGATTCTCGTTCATTTGATTCGCAGACGAATCATTACGAGTTAGTGACAGGCATTTCAAGTCACTTTACTGATTCAGATCTTTCAAACTGTCAGATTACGTGAATCAATTTTAATTAATTTGATTCGTTTTTAGGATTAGATGCTGGCGCATACGTAAAGTCCCGGGGGTCCACCTCTGATCGTATCACAAATATATCATTTAATCATTTGTACATTATATATAAACATAATTCGTATGCCATCGTCTTGCATCAGTACTCAAAGCATTATAACTCATTTAAGATGCATAATCAAAATAAGGCGTTACATTATAGAATCACAAGTGAATGAGAATTGTTCAACTCGTAATGATTCACGAATCAAAATTAATTCGCGATTCAAATGAATGAAAATCGCAAGACTGATTCTCGGCGTAGTGAGAGACTCGTTCACGAATCAAATTAGTGAGACTCACGAGTCTGGCTATTCTTGAGCATGCGCTTTAAACATCAACCAGAATCAGTGAAACGAGAGTCAAAAATGCAGGTGACGCATGCGCTTTAAAACTCGCGTTGCGCTCCACTGAATCGATTGGTGAAAACTGGATAGAAATACATCACTACCACATGGTTTACTTTGGCTTTAAAAATAAACTGTTAGAAAACTAGGCATGTCAATAAAAACAATTGGCGGAGGAATATGTGTCTGTATCTTTTGAAATCCAGAGAAAGATGAGGACTATTAATGGGAATGAATACTTTTGCACATTCCATTTTAACTGTTATTTTTAAATATTATCCATTGTTACAAAAAATATTTTATGAACATACATATAAATATCTGTGTTGCTCACGCACCTGGTGGTAGTCCTGGGCTCACCTGCCCGATGTAGAAGTAGAGAAGAATGGCGACACAAATATTAGCCAAGGCGTATATCCACTGAATGACAAACATGATCATAAGTGAACTTAAAGCCTGAAAACAACACAGAAGAGCAGCTCATTATCAGGATAAATAGACACAAATGGCTATAACATAATGAGAGATGGTCACTTAATATTGCAAAATGTATTGCTTAATGTGTGTAATACTCTTGACATCAAATCCTATAGGTGTTGCATATACATGGAAATTTTAATTGTACTGTTGATAATCCATGTTAATAAATGGACAAGTGTCTGTGTTTCTGTGTACCCATAAGGTTGGTATTTCTCGGTCATTCCAACAGATGGTGCACCAGTAACATTTGTAATAATAAAATGCATTGCAATTCCATCACAAATATTAATACTCCTTTTATGAACCTCAAACTATAAGGCATATACTGTAACAGAGATATGTGCATTGCATTTGTCATTCCGACAGATGGCACATCACAAATACTAATACTGACTTTATGAATCCCATACCAAATGGTATATAACAGATACATACTGTACATTAAGTATTGCATCTATCATTGCAATAGATGGCCCATTACAAACATTTTCAGTAATACATTTTATTACTACACATATTTGTGATGAACCATCTGTTGGAAAGACAAATCCAATGCATTTTATTACTACGTGCAATACTACGTGCATTACAAAATATATTCCAATATGTGGTGCTCTGCAAATGTTAATGCTGAGGTCTATGGCTGATTTCTCAGATTTCAACCCATCAAACCAAAAATCTTATATCCTTGGGAATGGCTTAATAAAGACTTTTCCCTGATCAAATTGAAGGTCCTCAAGAGCACAGTGGCCTCCATAAATCTTAAATGGAAGAGGTTTGGAACAACCAGGCTGGCTTCCCAGCTAAACTGAGCAATTGTGGGATAAGGGCCATGGTAAGAGAGGTGACCAACACTCTGATGGTCACTGGCTGAGCTCCAAAGAACCTGTGTGGAGATAGGAGTTTATTATTTGGGAAATGCGAAGGCACAGAGGTCCCCTCCAGACACAGAACAATCACTGCAGCACTTGACTAATACGGGCTTTATGGCAAATTGGGCAGAAGATGCGTGAAAGCCTACTTGGGGTTTGCAAAACGGCACCTGAAGGACTTTTAGATTATGCGAAACAAGGTCTGATGAAATTAAGATGGAATTGTTTGGCCTCAATTCGAAGCATCTGGAGGAAACCAGTCAGCGCCCATGAACTGTGAAATGCCATTCCAACAGTGAAGCCTGGTGGTGGCAACATCACACAGTGGGGTTATTTTGAAGTGGCAGGGTCTGGGAGACCAGTTAGGATTGAGGGAAAGCTGAACAGAGATATCCTTAATGACAACCTGTCCCAGACTGCAGTGGACCACATGACAACTCAAGAGTGGCTTAAGGGCAACACTGTGAATGTTCTTGAGGGTCCCAGCCAGAGCCCGGACTTGAACCCAATCAAACATCTCTGGAGAGACCTGAAAATAGTTGCCCTACAGATGGTCTCCATTCACCTTGACAGAGCGTGAGAGGATCTGCAGAGGAGAATGGCAGAAAATCCCCAAATCTAAGTGTGGGGAAAACTGAATTAAATTGATTTTAGCAAAAAAGTAAAAAAAATGAAGGGGGTCTGAATACTTTCTGAAGGCACTGCATGTAAAATAGTTCACATCAGAATATTCATTTTGTTATACAAGTCAGGTCAGGTCAGGGGGCAGGCATTGGTACAGCGTATTGCCGCACCCACCACGTGACGAAACAGCTTGGGATCCTGCTTAGCAACCACCCAGGCAGACACACGGCCCAGTCCCACCCTCCAGAAATGACCCTCTATCTGTCGCAGCTAGGTGTTACATGGGCGTCCCCCTTGGCCTGGTCCAGCCACTCAGGTCCTCAACAATGAGAATCCATTGAGCCGGACCACCCTTGGGGAATTGCATTACATGGCCGTAGTGCCGTAACTGATGCTCCCTCACAATGCAGGTCATGTGCCTCAGGACTCCGTGAGCGACACAAAGTCAAACCAATGGCACCCAAGGATTCTCCGAAGAGACACAGTACCGAAGGTGTTCAGTCTTCATCTCAGGTCACTGGATAGCATCCATGTCTCACAAACAGGGAGCACCAGGACTCTAAAGACTTGGACCTTCATCCTTTTGCAGAGATATCAGGAGAGCCACACACCCCTTTCCAGCGACTTCATGACCCCCCATGCTCTCCCAATCCGTCTATTGACTTCATAGGAAGAGTCACCAGAGACATGAATGCCACTGCCAAGGTAAGTAAACCTCTCAACAAGGTCAACATTCTCTCCGCAGACAGACACGCTGCTGATGACCGTGCCCAAGAGGTCATTAAAGGCCTGGATGTTGGTTTTTATCAGGACACTCGCAAGGCCAGACACTCAGACTCCTCGCTCAGTCTCTCGAGCGCCCCAATCAGAGCCTCCATTGACTCCATGAAGATCACAGCATCATCAGCAAAGTCAAGATCAGTGAATCTTTCTTCACCAACATGTGTCCCACAGCCACTGGACCCCATGACTCTGCCCACCACCCAGTCCATGCAAGCATTGAACAGAGTAGGAGCAGAACACACCACTGACAAACCCCAGAATCAACTGGGAAAAACGTAGAGTTTCTGCCTCCACTCTGCACAACACTAACAGTACAAGTGTACAGGCCGGGCCATGATATCCAGCAACCTGGAGGGGATCTCCGTGAAGTCTTAGGATGTCCCACAGAGATAAACATAACTTGAGGCCTGCCATAAAATATTTTTCACTGCAGTCTAGTTATCCACCCATGTTCTCAAGCCCACTTGTTCCAATACAAGTCCCTGGGAGTCTGAATCTGCTCAACCCTGAGAAGGACGTCAGGCCAACACACCCATCACTTCTCACCACATTCATAAAACAAAGATCTCAGATTCTTAAAATAGTAAGAGCACAATCAGAAGATGGATGGATAGATGGATGAAAAGGGGAGTCCAGGAAATGTTCCTCAAGCTCTCCTCTCTCTGTCTTATCTGTTCATGACTTCCCACAGGAGCAGTGATGGTGAGGACAGCAGATCTTCCACTTACACCAATGAACGACACCCAGTGATTACACAGTCTGGAGTAGAAGGAGGATGGCATTTGGTGAATTTCAGTTTCTGGAACTTTCTGCCTTTCAGAATCACCTGCTTACAGAAGAAAAGATCAGAGTTTAACCAATGGTCCAAATTACTGAAACTTTCGTCTTGTGTTCAAATCTAAGGGGGGAGATGGGCCTTCTTAGCAAAAGCTCCATTCAAAGTATAAAAATGTGGATGAAATGTTCACCTCAAAGCCCTCCAGTAATAGAGACATTGACCACTGATCTACAAAGCAACCCATTTTAAAACCCCCTACCTTCTGTAGAACTGGGTCTTCTCAAATCCACGGTTGCACTGCAGTTCCCTAATTCTGGCTCTGCTTCAGAAGAGCTCAACAGTTTCAAGGAATTTTCCCATTCATGGTCTGTTTCTTCAGGAGTCTGTAAAGTCTTGTCAAGGTCTAAACCGTAGGTCCGTTTGTCACCTCTCCCCAAGGGGTCTACTGGGGTGTTTGATTTAGAGGAGTTCTTGTCCAGTTTGAAGCTGTCCAGCAGCATTTGCTTTGCCGCATTTTGTGGCTTTAGGATTTTGTCTCTCTGATTCAGAAGACGATCATCTGTGGCGTCCTTTTGTGGCTCAAGGCTGAGCGGCTGAAAAATCTGGTCCATGTCTTTGGTGAACTCCAGCAAAGTCCCTTCCTGATGGCCATTTAGAGCCCTAACTGTCCCATAACTTTGGCATTTTTGAGGGCTGAAGGCCTTGCACGAGTTCCTCTTCGGGGATTCCTCCGCTAAGAGAGTTGTTCTTTGTTTCTTCTGGAGAATGTAGCTCATCGATACAGAAAAGTAGGAGTAGTCTATGACGCTGTAGGTCAGCATGAAGTTAATGGTCACAATTGGTGCCAGGATGTTCACCTGGCCAATGAAGATAAAGGCCATCGTAATAAGGCTTGTCAAGCATATGGCAGCCACTGGGGTTTTGTTGGGTCCTCTCTGTAAAAAAAAAAAAACATGAACATATTAAATATAACTAGAATATTACAAAAGCAAATTTTTGTATGTTGGGAGTTGTTCTGCCGGAGAGAGAAACAGACAGAGAAAATACTGGGCCAAAAAATGGATGAGACAAACGCATGGTCGTTAATACTTTCTAAAGCTTTAGTCAATTTACATACTCACGAAGGCTGTAAAGGTTTTCTTGTTACTATATCCCATCACACATGTGCGCATGGGAGGCAGCTACAAGGATCAAAAGAAGGTAATTCCATGCCAGGCCAGGGGATGGCAGGGTGCAAATAACCCTTTCTCTTGTATATCCTGTAGACCAAACACTGGAAATTCTGCCTGGGACTGCTGACATCACTTCCAGGTTCTGGGCCACCACCACGGTACCAGGCTGCCTCCAAACAAACAGCATGCCAGGTTATCCAGTGCCATCCTCTATTTTAAGCCAAAGCTGGCACATTTCACTTGCTGCTTATCCAGTGCCATCCTCTATTTTAAGCCAAAGCTGGCATATTTCACTTGCTGCTCTTGCCCACCCAGATCTTGTTTGGAACCACACATACAGTGCATCCGGAAAGTATTCACATCGCATCATTTTTTTCACATTTTGTTATGTTACAGCCTTATTCCAAAATGGATTAAATTCGTTTTTTTACCTCAGAATTCTACACACAACACCCCATAATGACAACGTGAAAAAAGTTTACTTGAGGTTTTTGCAAATTTATTACAAATAAAAAAATTGGGCAAGCACATGTACATAAGTATTCACAGCCTTTGCCATGAAGCTGAAAATTGAGCTCAGGTGCATCCTGTTTCCCCTGATCATCCTTGAGATGTTTCTGCAGCTTCATAGGAGTCCACCTGTGGTAAATTCAGTTGACTGGACCTGATTTGGAAAGGCACACACCTGTCTATAGAAGGTCCCACAGTTGACAGTTCACGTCAGAGCACAAACCAAGCATGAAGTCAAAGGAATTGTCTGTAGATCTCCGAGACAGAATTGTCTCAAGGCACAAATCTGGAGAAGGTTACAGAAAAAGTTCTGCTGCTTTGAAGGTCCCAATTAGTACAGTGGCCTCCATCATCTGTAAGTGGAAGAAGTTTGAAACCACCAGGACTCTTCCTAGAGCTGGCTGGCCATCTAAATTGAGCGATCAGGGGAGAAGGGCCTTAGTCAGGGAGGTGACCAAGAACCCGATGGTCAAATCTGTCAGAGCTCCAGAGGTACTCTGTGGAGAGAGGAGAACCTTCCAGAAGGAAAACCATCTTTGCAGCAATCCACCAATCAGGCCTGTATGGTAGAGTGGCCAGACGGAAGCCACTCCTTAGTAAAAGGCACATGGTAGCCCGCCTGGAGTTTGCCAAAAGGCACCTGAAGGACTCTCAGACCATGAGAAAGAAAATTCTCTGGTCTGATGAGACAAAGATTGAACTCTTTGGTGTGAATGCCAAGCGTCAAATTTGGGGAAAACCTGGCACCATCCCTACAGTGAAGCATGGTGGTGGCAGCATCATGCTGTGGGGATGTTTTTCTGCGGCAGGAACTGGGAGACTAGTCAGGATAAAGGGAAAGATGACTGCAGCAATGTACAGAGACATCCTGGATGAAAACCTGCTCCAGAGCGCTCTTGACCTCAGACTGGGGCGACGGTTCATCTTTCAGCAGGACAACGACCCTAAGCACACAGCCAAGATATCAAAGGAGTGGCTTCAGGACAACTCTGTGAATGTCCTTGAGTGGCCCAGCCAGAGCCCAGACTTGAATCCGATTGAACATCTCTGGAGAGATCTTAAAATGGCTGTGCACCGACGCTTCCCATCCAACCTGATGGAGCTTGAGAGGTGCTGCAAAGAGGAATGGGCGAAACTGGCCAAGGACAGGTGTGCCAAGCTTGTGGCATCATATTCAAAAAGACTTGAGGCTGGAATTGCTGCCAAAGGGGCATCGACAAAGTATTGAGCAAAGGCTGTGAATACTTATGTACATGGGATTTCTCAGTTTTTTTATTTTTAATAAATTTGCAAAAACCTCAAGTAAAGTTTTTTCACGTTGTCATTATGGGGTGTTGTGTGCAGAATTCTGAGGAAAAAAATGAATTTAATCCATTTTGGAATAAGGCTGTAAGATAACAAAATGTGGAAAAGTGATGCGCTGTGAATACTTTCCGGATGCACTGTATATGGCATCTATAACACTCGCTTCTTTATTACTTCTTGATAAAGGAGTCTTGATGACCCTTAGCTTTATACTTCGGCCAGGCTCCCCCACCCAATCCCTTTAACTGGATTTATTCAAATGGAAAGAACCCATAAGTCAAAGTAACAACCCCCGCCACCCCCCCCCCCCCACGAATCAAGCAGACGTCTGAAAGGTACGGCAAGCATTTCTTCACATGAGGTCCATCGAGGTACAAGACATCGTTACATGCGTCACTATCAGGCCTGTTCTGAGTGTTGAAAAAAAATGCAGAGGCAGACAGCGACGCCTGGCATTTGCTGGCAGCCTTCCTGTCACACCTGGGTGGTCTCGCACACTTTCCTGTGTTTGTCATCCCACTCTTATCTTATGAGAAATTTACAAGTCAAAATATTGTTCAAATCAGAGGCTAAAGGGTAAAGTAAAGGCAAAACTAAAGAGAGTTAATATAATTAAATGGTAATGCCAGGGATAACACGGTGCCTCAATTTTCAAGTGGCCTGAATTCAAATCCCAAGCCTGGCCATTCTATTTGGGGGTTTGCATGTTCTGGCTGTGTCTGTGAGAATTCACTCCCCCCCTGTTCAAACCAAGTCTCCCAGTCTCCTCTTCCCTCCCACCCAGTACTCCAGGTCACCAACCACATTAGTTAAATGGGGATTCAAATTTTGCCCTGCATGGATGTCTGTTACCTTTTTTAAAAGACCAACACCACTGCCCCACTGCATTGAAGGTCATTCATTTTAACAGACTTTGATGGATTGTTAAGCACGCCACATGCATTAAGGCTCAAAGGGCAAACAAGGTAGCCGGGCTGGCACGAACATTTTTGCTGCCCTTTGGCGAAGCTGTAAATGATGCCCTGCTACCCCCACAGCCCCCTTTGCTTTGAACCGGAGTCATCAACAGACAGACATGTATGTTGAAACCTGGAGATACGAGAGAGGAGCCAAGGACAGAGGAGAGCAAAACATGGAGAGTTTCAATACCAAATAGTGAATTTACAATCTTGAGAATGTTGGGGAGGTGGGGGGGGGGCTTGGTTTTTCATAGCAACATCTATCATTATATTGTGCCTTCATAACTATCTATGTATTTATCATTATATACTGTCTTTCCTATCTATCATATAGTGTCTTTCATATCTATCTATCTATCTATTTATCATTATATAGTGTCTTTCCTATCTATCATTATATAGTGCCTTTCCTATCTATCCATCTATGTATTTATCATTATATAGTGCCTTTCCTATCTATCTATCATTATATAGTGTCTTTCCTATCTATCTATTTATCATTATATAATGTCTTTCCTATCTATATATAGTGCCTTTCATATCTATCATTATATATAGTGTCTTTCCTATCTATTATATAGTGCCTTTCCTATCAATCTACAGTGCTTTTCCTATCTATCATTATATATAGTGTCTTTCCTATCTATCTATCTATCATTATATAGTGCCTTTCCTATCTATCTACAGTGCTTTTCCTATCTATCATTATATATAGTGTCTTTCCTATCTATCTATCTATCATTATATAGTGCCTTTCCTATCTATCTATCTATCTATCATTATATAGTGTCTTTCCTATCTATATATAGTGCCTTTCATATCTATCATTATATATAGTGTCTTTCCTATCTATCTATCTATTATATAGTGCCTTCCCTATCTATCTACAGTGCTTTTCCTATCTATCTATCATTATATATAGTGTCTTTTCTATCTATATATTATATAGTGCCTTTCCTGTCAATCTATTTATCATTATATAGTGCCTTTCCTATCTGTATATAGTGCCTTTCATATCTATCATTATATATAGTGTCTTTCCTATCTATCTATCTATTATATAGTGCCTTTCCTATCTATCCATCTATTATATAGTGCCTTTCCTATCTATCTACAGTGCTTTTCCTATCTATCATTATATATAGTGTCTTTCCTATCTATCTATTATATAGTGCCTTTCCTGTCTATCTATTTATCATTATATAGTGCCTTTCCTATCTATCATTATATAGTGCCTTTCATATCTATCTAACAGTCACAGCTCGTTTAGGTCAAAAAGACATTAAATCCTTTCATCAAAAACAAAAGACGGGTGGGATATTCACTCCAGGTCAAATTAGATTGGATTTGTCAGCAGCTGTTTCAACAGTGATAGAAAACCCTCCACAAAACCAATCGAGAAGACACACCCGCCCAAGATCTACTGCATCACTGTGTCACCCTAAATAAGCCCTTATTTAGTTTGTCACCTAAAATGCCAGCTGTAGCTCATTCAAACTTGCGTGAAAATAAACATGGAAGAAATTCATTTAAGTAAAATTGAAAAAGCACACAAGAGCTGCAGTGCTTCTGCCCTCACGTCTGACTGTACCGCCTGGCAAAGATACGTCCAAAGCTGCCAACATCAAAGTGCTCTGTAACCGGTGATCACGTCCCTCTTTCCTGTCTTATCTTTAACTCTGATTGCACTGTTGTCACAGTCACTGGGAGGCACCATACACGAGAGACTTCATCAAAGTATTGGTGGCTTCTGTTGATTACTTAAACCCCCTCTGTCTGTCTTAAAGCAGAGCTGGAGCAGTATGACTTGGATAATATCCCAGTGATAAGAAAACAGCAGTTACCAAATCAAATGAGACACAGCATCATTACCCTTAGAAGTGAAGGCCTTTCATTTAGATAAACCGCAAACAAAATCAAAATGTCGGTGAGTCCAGTGGTGTCCTACACAATCAAAAGGCACCTGGAAACTGGAAGAAACTCTGATAGGACGAGATCTAGCAGAGCCAAAGTCACCAGCCAATCAGAAGACAAGTTTCTGAGGGGTCACCAGCTTGATTGATCACAGGCGCTTCACAGCACAACAGCTTAACAGTGCAGGGAGACAAAAGTGAGTGTCAGTTTGGACTGTGAAGAGGAGACTTTGTGCTGCGAGTTTGACAGGGCGAGTGGCAGGAAGAAAGCCATTCATTAAAGGAGGCAATAGGGCCTGGAAATATAAGCTGTGGACGACTGCAGGCTGGAAGAAAGCTTACGGCGCAATGAATCCAAATGTGAAATCTTCAGTTCATCACGCAGGGTGTTGGTGAAAGGGTGGTCCCTCAGCGTGTGACACCAACTGTCAAACATGGAGAAGTAAGTGTGATGGCCTCGGGTTCTTTAACTGGAGGCAGAGTTGGTGACTGGCATTCTGAATCAAAAGGGTCACCACAGTTTGGCTGTTATATCAACAAAAGGTGCAGGCTACTTTGTTGAATCAAATATTTAAATAAAATTTTGCACACTTAATGATTCCTTGACTTTTTTTTATTTTATTTGTCATCATATATTTGTTCTATGCCTTGATTTCATGAAAACATTAAGACATTAAACTGCATGCATTTCCATAAAAAAACGGAAGTGTTCTAAAACCTTCGACCGGTAGGGTTTGTATTTTAGAGATACCATTTGCTACGCCTTGTAAAAATATTTTCTGCATGTCAAGCTTCTCTCTGTACATTTTTTAGGTCTGCTGAATGCCCCGCCAAAAACCCAAAAAAAGGCTCCAGGCTAGAGGAGCTGCCAAAGGGGCTTCAACAAATTACTGAAGAAAGGCTCTGAATATTTGTGTCAGTGGGATGTTTCAGCCGTTTATTTGAAAAATTTTTAAATCCTGTTTTTCGCTTTGTCATTCTGGGGGTATTGAGTGCTGCTGGATGTGACAAAAATTCATTTAAAGGATTTTAGCACAAGGCTGCAACATAATAAAACGTGTAAAGAGTGAGGGGGTCCGAGTACTTTCTGAATGCGCTGTGTGTGTGTGTGTGTGTGTTATTGTTCAGCCAGGGTTTTGTCAATGGCTTGAGTAAAGTTTTGTTTAATTTAATATTTTTAAGTCTAATTTTGTACATTTTTATTGGAGCTTACAGACAGGATGGTGTCGAGGCACTGATCTAGACATGACTACAAATATTGCTGCAGCATTTAAGGTTCCCAAGAGCACAGTGGCCGCCGTGATTCTTAGAAGAGTCACGATTGTTCCAGTATGTTGTATTTCTGAACGGGCGTATAAGTTGGGGTCTGATTTTATGATCGATTTTTTGGGTTTCAAGACCCGACTTATACGCGGTATATATGGTACACACTTACACACACACACAAAGGCAACCAAGCTAAACTCAACTTTTGTTGATGTTTTGAACATCGTAGAATCAGAATCTGAACTCAGGTTGATATGAAATTTTTGATCCCGTCACAAACTTCCATTTACAGGAAAGTAAAAATGATCTGCAGGAATTTCCATAACTCAGAAATCAGAAATATCAGGGCTGAAGTCTATCTTAACGACTTTGAGCTTAAGGTAAAAGACAGCACTGGTCGGGGTCTCCAGACCCTGGCATGATACACTGACCACCCTGATCACCCTGACTACACTGATACACACCAGACACAGAGCTTAATGAAATGTCTTCACACCAGAGACGTTAGCTTTCTTCTTTCAGCACAATGTAAGAGATGTTCGCATTGCCACTCACCCCGTTTCCCAAGAATCCAAGGGTGGGGATCACCTTTTCCTGTGCGATGCACTGCAGTATTCTGGGCGCCCCATACAGACCACCCATGCAGGAAGCAAGAGAGGAAATGTACAAGCCGAGGAGGAAGAGGAACCCCACCAAAGAAACCTGGGAAAACAAATAGGAGATGTCATAAAAAATCACATAAGGCCACTCCTTTGAGAAAGCTTTACTGAAAAGACGTCTCAACCAAACCTCCAGGACAGCCGAAGCCTTTTATTCTCTTTTCAGACATTCACATCACAATGGAGGAAACTCCTTCTTCATATTATATCATATATCATATCATACTGTATGAAGTAAGACACAAAAATAACTGGACAGGGCTTGAGGATTTCCTGGAAAACCGTCTGGAGGTCGGCTGGACGTGAATCATAGTATCCCCTCCTACACGTGCGCCCTCTCAAACCGCCGACTGGCTAGGTATATCCTATGAACAGCCCAGTCAAGTATTTGCACAACAATCGCTACACAATAATGTCGGGTGAAAAAAATTGAACAGCGAATCAACATCAAAATTCTCACGAATTTTCTCCTTTTCCGTAAGGCACAAAAACATTCCTGTCCTCGATCATCCACCCTATTCGTCCGATTTAGCTCCCTGTGATTTTTACTTGTTCACATTTTTCTTCAATGGATGAAGTGAACACAGAAACGGCAAGCCTGTTGAAGAGCCTCAAGCAAGAAGACTTCCAGCACTGTTTCAATCAATGGAAGATACGTATGAAGAGGTGTAGAGATCGGGAGAGGGGTATATAAAAGGTGACAATGTTTAGAAGACTGTAATTCATTAATAAATATATATATATACAGTATTTTTTAACCAATCCAGTTATTTTTGTGTCTCACCTCATATATCAAACTGCTTAACCCAATTCATGGTCGTTGGTGTTTTGGTTTTGCTAAGGCTTCATTCCTGGTTAATGAAGAGCAAACTCCATAGGGTTTGCTTCACCATGGGTTTAAGAACTTTGCAAAAACTCTGAAAAATGCATTGAAGCTAATAAGAAAGGAGGAACTAAACTAGTTGTGACTGGAGTATAATGGTGCAATGGACTTTTAAGTGTCTCCATGGGTTAGGGAAACATCTGCCAACTTATACTGGACTGTTATTGTGGCCAGAAATGTGACCTGAGCTGTGAGGCCGCAGTGCTAACCACGTGCATCAAACAACAAAAAAGATACCGACGGAACGAAAACCACAAACAAAATGCACATGCTCTTCAGAACAGGTCATCCATATAGAGCTCAGCATGTTCAGGCCCAGCCAGTACTTGGATGAGAGACCATCTAGGACAAGGATGTCCAGCTCCACTCCTAGTGGGCTGCAGGTTTTCATTCTAACCCTTTTCCCAATCAGCGAACAGTTTTCATTCCTAATTAACTCCTTTTCCCTTAATTTTCATATCCCTGTTTTTAAGGAATTGGTCCTCTGAATTGATTTGTTTCTTCAATAAATGGCAGCCAAACAGAAATGAGATGTGAAACAAGCCAACAGATGAGCAGCGAAATTGGAACTTCAAACTCCAACCAATTTCTTGATAAGAAGCCAATTCTTGCCAATAATTAAAGCCATTATTGAACATCAGGATTTGTTTCTGCTCTCATTCTGCCACAGCAGACTGTTGGTTTTCTGTTTTTTCTAAGACCACCATCGAGATGTTTTAGTGACCTGAGCAGACCAACACGACCAAGACTTTCACCTTTCTTTATTTTCAGGTTAGCTGGTCATGTAAATGCCAAAAAAATGGAATTCAGGCTTAACACATTATACCCTTCATGTCTACATTTTGTCAATTATTAAGAAAACATGAAAAACGTTCCTGTTTTAACGATGTGTTTACTGTACATAGATTGTTGTAGACACGGAACATACATGGAATGCATGTGTTCCAAATAACAATATAGTATTGATAAAAGGTGTCATTTTGCTTGACTTCTTACTCTATACAACTCTAAGCAACTGACATGCAGGTAAACAGACTTGAGCTGAGAAAACTGTGTGGCGGTGGGGGATGTGATAGCAGGCTGCTTATCGACACATTTACAGGACAAAAGACGCTGATGGAGAGGTGCAAATTGATTTAAGGTGGGACAGATCTACGAGTTTTTTCATAGGATCTGGTAACTCTAGTGTTAAGGAAAAAGAGACAATTAAGGGGTCTGAGCACTTCAATTAAAAACTAAGGCAAAACAAGTTAATCAGTAGCAAAAACGGCTCACTAACTAAGAAGATGGTTAGAATGAAAACCTGTAGCCACTGCGCCCCACCAGGACCGGAGTTGGACACACCTGGTGTAGGAAAAGCTGGGGTTGCTGCTGGAAGAAGTGTTGGTGAAGCCAGCTGGGGGTGCTTACCCTGCCGATCCCAATGCCCCAGAGTTTTGATGGGGATACTGTATTGTAAATATGGCACCGTCCTTCAGATGAGACGTAAAACTGAGGTCCCGAGTGTCTGTGGTCATTAAAGATCCCTGGGCATCCCTCATGAAGAGTAGAGGGTATTCCGATGTTCTAGCTAAACAGTCAGCCTAGTCATTCTGGCCCCCTAACCATCCCGTCTCTAATTGTCTCTCTCTCACCACTTCACCACCTAACAGCTAATGTGTGGTGAGCATACTGGCGCAATAATGGTTGCCATCGCATTATCCAGGTGGGTGATGCACATTGGTAGGTATCTCCAGTCACTGAAGCACTTTGAGTAGTGAGAATTCATTTAATTAAACTAGCAGTAAGTAAAAATATACAGGGTGAGCCAAAATGAAGTAGCACATTTCTCAAGGTCAATGTGCGAGTTAGAGGCAGTCGAGTGAATTGGCGTAGGATCCTTTGATAGGCGATCACTTGTAGTTTTCCAGTTGGCAACATGCCTTGGTCCGGGGCGCATCGTGCATACACTGTCGAGGCGTTCTTCAAAAACAACGAATCCTCATCAATATGCAACATCCGAACACACTTCAGCATTCCTCTCTAACGGTGACGTCCCAAATCGGAAAACAGTTCTTTAGTGGGTGGCTAAATTTAGACCGACGGATACATCATTGAATAGAAAATCTTCAGGCCATCCTCGGACTGTACAAACACCTGAAAACATCCAAGCTGTAAGGGCATCAATTTTGCAGTCTCCTAGACGTTCAGTGTACTTCTGCCTTAGGCATTTCCAGCACGTCTTTTGATTTTGCATGAGAACCTTAATTTCCATCCATACAAGATGATGACAGTGCAGGAACTCACAGAGAGAGAGACTGGGAGAGCTGTAGAGAGTTGTGCGCAAACATTCTGCGAACTGTTCTTCGAGATGCCATTGTCATGTGCAGCGATGAGGCAAATTTCCATTTGAATGGTTGCATAAGTATGCAAAATTTTCACTATTGGGCTGAAACCAACCCTCATGAACTTCATCAGAGACCTCAACACAGTGACCGTGTTACAGTTTGGTGCACTGTTGCAGAATTTGGCATTGTAGGCCCTTACTTTATTGAGGAAGGGGGAGCAACGGTCACCGTCACTTCAGAACGTTACGTTGAAATGCTAGAGAACTTTCTGCAACCCCAACTGGGAGAAATGGATGTGGTGGATGCCTGGTTTCAATAGGATAGAGCAACAGCTCATACATCGGGGAGATCCATGCAAGTTTTGCGGGAGATGTTTCCAGGGAAGCTGATCTCAATTCACGTTCGCCTGATCTCACTCAAGTGCAATTTCTTCTCAAGTCGAAAGCATACACACACCGACCTCAAAACCTTGAAGCCCTCAAAGATGCTATCCGCCATGAAATCGCCGCTATTCCCTTTGAAATGGCCAAATGACTCATGCGAGCATTCAGAATTCGTCTCGAAGAGTGCATCGCTAATGATGGCCGCCACCTTGAAGACATCATTTTTAAAACACAATGAAAAAAATCTATTTTGAATATCCTTTCTTGTGTCGTAATAAAATTTATTTTATGTTGTAGCGTTTTTGTAGAATAAACGTTTGAAATGTGGTGGTACTTCTTTTTGGCTCACCCTGTACAACATGGCGCTCACAGATTTCCAGTCTTGGTTCACACATTAGCCACGTGACGAAGCCGCAGCATGGGACTGGCTCCTTCCATTGTTTGAAGTTGCAGCTACGGGCCCAACTGGAATGTCTTTATCATTTCCGATTTATCTGTGCACTCTTTTCTTCCATCAAGAAGTCTGAACCGCTTTATAAACGGTAATAAATCTTTTGTTATTGCTATTTCACAGGGTCACATGCGTTTTCCTCCTTTAAAGCTGCAGTATGTGACTAATTTTGTGTGCAAATTAGCCATGCGGTTGCCGCGCACAGGGATCCGTGTTCCATATCTGGGGGGCAGTACTCGTAATATTCTCAATCAATCAAAAAGCAGCAATCACCAGAGCACGCCCTCTCAGCTTTGATGAGCGAAAGTGACAGTTTCAAATTCCAGCCGTATTTTACGTTGCATTTGGAGGAATATTACAGACAAACTTATTCTGTAACACATTTAAGCCCACATTTCATGCTCTTTTTCTTCATTTGTTGTCACATTTCACAGCACTAAGTGCGGATGTTGTAGCGTGCTTGTTCACAGATATGGGAGCTAAGTCTAGCCGCGCACAGACAGCTAATACAATTTTAGGCAGAGTGGTGGCTCTGAGGCTAGGGATCTGCACTGGCAATCGGAAGGTTGCCGGTTCGAATCCCGTAAATGCCAAAAGGGACTCTGATCTGTTGGGCCCTTGAACAAGGCCTTTAACCTGCAATTGCTGAGCTCTTTGAGTAGTGAGAAAAGCACTATATAAATGCAAAGAATTATTATTATTATTTGCATATTTATTGCTTTCATTTTGTCCAAAAATATTCCTCCAAAGGCGGCACGGTGGCGCAGTGGGTAGCGCTGCTGCCTCGCAGTTAGGGGACCCGGGTTCGCTTACTGGGTCCTCCCTGCGTGGAGTTTGCACGTTCTCCCCATGTCTGCATGGGTTTCCTCCGGGTGCTCTGGTTTCCTCCTACAGTCCAAAGACATGCAGGTTAGGTGTATTGGCAATTCTACATTGTCCCTAGTGTGCGTGTGTGTGTGCGCACCCTGTGGTGGGCTGGCGCCCTGCCCGGGGTTTGTTTCCTGCCTTGTGCCCCCTGTTGGCTGGGATTGGCTCCAGTAGACCCCCGTGACCCTGTAGTTAGGATATAGCGGGTTGGATAATGGATGGATGGATGGATATTCCTCCAAAGCATCTCCAGCGTAGTGCACAAAAATGACAGAATTTGGAACTGACCAAGCTTGGGGCAATAAAAATAAGTGTGCCTACAGATAGCGGCTCTCCCTTTCTATTTTTCATTTCTCTTTGATTCTCTGTTCTTCATCACAGAGTCACTGCAATATTCAAGTTGGAATACAATTAGCATAAATATAAGGAATTAATTGACTTTGCTCCCTGGAGAGCCACCATAAGGTAAGCTACTTCTCTGACTGGTAATGACATTTAATTTGCTGCATATCAAAGAATAATGAGCCTATAAATGCAATTTTTTTTTCTTGGCATCGTGAATATTAAACCAGATATCAAGAAGCTGCTGCATCAGAGAAGCTGTTAATTTTATTTTCCAGAGAGCAGACTCCATAGTGCCACTTATGGCGCTACAGATTGAATTACGGCCTTAATAACTCAACTACCCGCAACTGGCCAGCTGGCTCCCACCCAACCTCAATAGCACAGGCGTACGTCTCACCCCTGCTGGGCTACTAGCTGTTTTCAGGAATGCTTTATTTGTTAAGCATGTTTGACTTTTCTGGAATCCACCCAACCATCCATCCATCCATTTTTTGGAACCTGCTGAATTCAGTTAAGGGTCATGGGAGCTGGAATTAATTCTGGCAGCACTGGCCACAAGGATGAAGCAAAAGAAGATGAAGAGGAGACCTGATTGAAGTGTTTTAAATGATGAAGGTATTAGTATAGAGGATTGAGATGGTGACTTTAAAAGGAACTCAACAAGAACACGGGGAACACAGTTGGAAACTTGTTGAGGGTAAATTTCACACTAACATTAGGAGGTTTTTCTTCACACAGAGAACCACGGACACCTGGAATAAGCGACCAAGTAGTGTTGTAGACAGTAGGACTTTAGGGACCTTCAAAACTCCACTTAATGTTATTTTAGAAGAAATAAGTGGATAGGACTAGCGCACTTTGTTGGGTTGAATGGCATGTTCTTGTCCAGATAGTTCAAATGTTCTACTGTCAATGGGCAGGCCGTCAGGTGAGCACCTTAGTCTGGAATGACCACCCCAATATTATATTGAAGATATAAAAACTGGCAAACAATTTGGTTGTCTATTCCATTTTTATAACACTTCCTGAGGCGGCTGAAGTGAGCAAGTCTTCCCCCTTCCATCCTCACCATGTTCTACAGAGGCACCATTGAGTGAGTTCTGACCAGCTGCATCACTGTCTGGTATGGCAACTGCAACATATCCGACCGCAAGCACCTGCAAAGGTTAGTGAAGACAGCAGAGAACATTATTGGGGTGCCTCTCCCTTCACTACAGGACATATTTTACAAATGCAGTGTCTGCAAGGCCTGCAGCATTGTGCAGGACCCCTTACACGTGGACTTTTCACACTTCTGCCATCCAAGAGAAGATACTGCAGCATCAGAGCCAGATCTGCCAGGCTGCAGGAGAGTTTTTACCCCCAAACTGTCAGACTCCTTAACACCAGGCTACCCCCTGGGACCTTCCACACGGCCTCAACCACCTCGAAAAACAGAACTTTTATACATGCAGGTCACTGTCCTGTAAAGACGAGTGTGCAGGTAGAAAAGAACTGAAAATCTCATACTGACCTTTAAGGATTTTGACATGCTTGATATCCTTCTGCTGAGAAACATTGACCTGTCATTGTTTACACGTGCCTTAAACAACTATTATCATACACTGATAATTTCTGCATTATCTATATCTATTATTTATTTATTTTATTACATATCTATTGCTGCGGTGGGCTGGTGCCCTGCCCAGGATTTGTTCCTGCCTTGTGCCCTGTGTTGGCTGGAACTGGCTCCAGCAGACCCCCGTGACCCTGTAGTTAGGATATAATGGGTTGGATAATGGATGGATGGATGGATGATAATTTCTGCATTATCTATATCTATTATTTATTTATTATATTATATATCTATTGCTGCGGTGGGCTGGCACCCTGCCCGGGATTTGTTCCTGCCTTGAGCCCTGTGTTGGCTGGGATTGACTCCAGCAGACCCCCGTGACCCTGTATTTAAGATATAGCAGGTTGGATAAGTGATGGATGGATGATAATTTCTGCATTATCTATATCTATTATTTATTTTATTTATTATATTATATATTGTGACAGTTTTTAGGGTCCCCGTGACTCCTTGAACCCTCAGACCAGACGTCAGACACCAGATAAAAGTCCAAATATTGAATTTATTATAATAATAATGTGCACAAAGCACCCTCCTCTCCACAACACTCATATAAATCAATAATCCACTATAATCACAATCCTCCACTCCCAGACGCTTAGCCACCCTGCCTCCCAACTCAGCTCATCTGTCTGGGATCTCCCACAGTCCTTTATAGTCCTCGACCCGGAAGTGCTTCTGAGCCCTCAGTCCATGTGATTATCCAGCACTTCCGGGTCAGGTAAAAACTTCTCTTTTACTTTAGCCTGGAAGTATACGGAAGGGCTATACGGAAAATATAAATCCCTGGGCCTCCCTGCAGCGACTCCTGGCGGCCCCGACATTATCCAGCAGGGCTGTGTATTAAAACTCCATAGTCCATGATGCCCTGCTGGAATTCGGGGCATCTCCATGTTGCAAGGAGGGCTCCATCTAACGGCCTGGGGGTATTGGCCGGGATGAATGGCCGGCCATATCCCACAATATCTATTGCTGCGGTGGGCTGGCACCCTGCCCGGGATTTGTTCCTGCCTTGAGCCCTGTGTTGGCTGGGATTGACTCCAGCAGACCCCCCGTGACCCTGTAGTTAGGATATAATGGGTTGGATAATGGATGGATGGATGATAATTTCTGTATTATCTATATCTATTATTTATTTATTATATTATATATCTGTTGCTGCGGTGGGCTGGCGCCCTGCCCGGGATTTGTTCCTGCCTTGCGCCCTGTGTTGGCTGGGACTGGCTCCAGCAGACCCCTGTGACCCTGTAGTTAAGATAAAGCAGGTTGGATAATGGATGGATGGATGGATGATAATTTCTGCATTATCTATATCTATTATTTATTTATCATATTACATATCCATTGCTGCGGTGGGCTGGCGCCCTGCCCGAGATCTGTTCCTGCCTTGCGCCCTGTGTTGGCTGGGACTGGCTCCAGCAGACCCCCGTGACCCTGTGTTAGCATATAGCGGGTTGGACGATGACTGACTGATGTATCAATTGACTACATTATATTTATGTATCTACATTGCAAATACCATACATTGCATCAATGTTCATATTGCTTACTACACGTCAATATTGCTGCTACTTCTTTGTCTTGTCTCTGCACTTGTCTTATCTTGTTTGTGTTTTAATTTTAATTTTTAAATTTTAATTCTTTTTTTTTTTTAATTTCTTATTTGCACTTTATGTTGTTACACTCTGGACCCTGAGCTTCTCAATTTCATCTATCTGTACATTTGTATATGGTTGAAATAACAATAAAGTTCGCTTTGACTTTGACTAAACACGTTAAATCCAGTTCAGGGTTGAATGGGGTTGGAATCAATGGGATGGGACGCCGGGCCATTGCAAGACCTACATTTAAATTATAGCGTCTATAAAAAGCATTCACCCGCTTGGAAGTTTTCACATTGGTTATCCAACATTGAACCACAGTGGGTTTAATTTGGCTTTTTTGACACTGACCAACAGAAAAAGACTTGTCAATGTCAAAGTGACAGCAGATCTCTGCAAGTTCAAGAAAAATGTAAAACACAAACTATTTGATCTTATGCATATTCAACCCCTTTAGGTCAGTATTTAGTAGATGGCGGCCATGACTCAGGTCTCTCTCTTTCTATCTCCATCAGCTTTTCACATCTGGACTCTGCCATTTCTCCTCATTCTTCTCTGTCACAGTTGTTCAAGCTCTGTCAGATATCATGGAGATCAAGAATGAACAGCCTTTGTCAAGTCCAGCCACTTATTCTTCATCACATTGAGGTCTTGACTCTGACTCTGCCACTCCAGAACATTAGCATTGCTGATTTGAAGCCATTCCTCCGTAGATTTGTTTTTAAGCTTGAGGTCGTTGTCTTGCTGGAGAGCAAATCTTCTCCCAAGGTGCAGACTGCATCAGGATTTTCCTCCAGGATTTCCCCATATTTTGTTTCATTCATTTTACTGTCACAAGACTTCCAGGTCCTGCTGTAGAGAAGCATCCCGACAACATAACACCATCACATGTATCACAGTGGGGATGGTGGGTTTATGATAATGTACATCGTAACCTGAGCTTTATTGTGATGGGGGAAAAAAATGCTCAACTTTGGTCTCATCAGACCATCAAACCTCCCATCCAACTGACTTCAGACATCTGCCGAGATGTGCGTTGTTTCTCTTTGTCACTCTCCCATCCAGCTGCTGCTGGTGAACAGGGAAGTGCGGTCAGGGGAGGCAAGTGAGGCAGGTGAGCCTGTCATCATGAAAAGAATAAAAAACTAATAATGATAACATAAAATAGATTTGTCCACTGGATGGCGCTACAAATTTCTTTTTTCTATGATTCCAATAATTTGATCATTTTTATAGTCAAAATCGCTGGCTCTATGTATGTCAGGCTCATATCTTTAATGAATGTGTGTGACAAATTTAGTCTCGCTGATCGGACATAAAACCGCAGTGAGAAGGCACAAGGTGAGGCAGACAGTACCGTGCCGTCCTGAAGGGGGCGCATGTGAGCCAAACAGGTGCTCGTTGCTCCTGCCCTTCTACTCCAGTGGTTCCCAAACTCGGTCCTAGGGATCTCCTGTGGCTGCAGGTTTTTGTTCCAACCAGATTCACAATCGGTGACAATAATCGATAATAACTGATCTCATTTAATGAGCTGGTCTTTTTTACTCGTCTCTTATTCTGCATTCAGAAAAACACAACAATGTGTTTTTTACAGTTATAAAGACATTTAGAAACATTTCTATTTTTTTCTAAAGCTATACAGTGGGGCAAAAAAGTATTTACTCAGCCACCAATTGTGCAAGTTCTTCCACTTAAAAAGATGAGAGAGGCCTGTAATTTTCATCATAGGTATATTGTCTAATTTTTGAAGAATTTATTTGCAAATTATGGTGGAAAATAAGTATTTGGTCAATAACAAAAGTTCATCTCAATACTTTGTAATATACTCTTTGTTGGCAATGACAGAGGTCAAACGTTTTCTGTAAGTCTTCACAAGGTTTTCACACACTGTTGCTGGTATTTTGGCCCATTCCTCCATGCAGATCTCCTCTAGAGCAATGATGTTTTGGGGCTGTCGCTGGGAAACATGGACTTTCAACTCCCTCCAAAGATCTTCTATGGGGTTGAGATCTGCAGACTGGCTAGGCCACTCCAGGACCTTGAAATGCTTCTTACAAAGCCAGTCCTTCGTTACCCGGGCGGTGTGTTTGGGATCATTGTCATGCTGAAAGACCCAGCCATGTTTCATCTTCAATGCCCTTGCTGATGGAAGGAGGTTTTCACTCAAAATCTGACGATACATGGCCCCATTCATTCTTTCCTTTACACGGATCAGTCGTCCTGGTCCCTTTGCAGAAAAACAGCCCCAAAGCATGATGTTACCACCCCCATGCTTTACAGTAGGTATGGTGTTCTTTGGATGCAACTCAGCATTCTTTCTCCTCCAAACACGATGAGTAGAGTTTTTACCAAAAAGTTCTATTTTGGTTTCATTCCTCTTCTGGATCATCCAAATGCTCTCTAGCAAACTTCAGACGGGCCTGCACATGTACTGTCTTAAGCAGGGGGACACGTCTGGCACTGCAGGATTTGAGTCCCTGGCGGCGTAGTGTGTTACTGATGGTAGCCTTTGTTACTTTGGTCCCAGCTCTCTGTAGGTCATTCACTAGGTCCCCCCCCCCCGTGTGGTTCTGGGATTTTTGCTCACCGTTCTTGTGATCATTTTGACCCCACGGGGTGAGATCTTGCGTGGAGCCCCAGATCGTGAGAGATTATCAGTGGTCTTGTATGTCTTCCATTTTCTAATAATTGCTCCCACAGTTGATTTCTTCACACCAAGCTGCTTACCTATTGCAGATTCTGTCTTCCCAGCCTGGTGCAGGTCTACAATTTTGTTTCTGGTGTCCTTTGACAGCTCTTTGGTCTTGGCCATAGTGGAGTTTGGAGTGTGACTGTTTGAGGTTGTGGACAGGTGTCTTTTATATTGATAACGAGTTCAAACAGGTGCCATTAATACAGGTAACGAGTGGAGGACAGAGGAGCCTCTTAGAGCAGAAATCTTGCTTGTTTGTAGGTGACCAAATACTTATTTTCCACCATAATTTGCAAATAAATTCTTTAAAAAAATCAGACAATGTGATTTTCTGGATTTGTTTTTCTCATTTTGTCTCTCATAGTTGAGGTATACCTATGATGAAAATTACAGGCCTCTCTCATCTTTTTAAGTGGGAGGACTTGCACAATTGGTGGCTGACTAAATACTTTTTTGTCCCACTGTAAATGCTTAACTCTCTTTTGTTGTTTTCCTATTATTTTCCCCTTTTCCTGTGTAGTTTGCTCCCTTCATTTAACCCTAATAGTGACAATTAACAACCAGACACCCGGTATGATGAAAGCTGCAACAACGTCAGTGTCAGAACTGCTAATTAGTGAATAATCAATTAAATAAGCAGAACACCTGGAAAAACAGAATGAAAAGTAGGTTGAAAATACTGTTAACAATTCAAAAAACGACATATTCCCCATATAACTACTTATTACATTTTAGTAAAAATCTACCAAACTTAGTTTGTAATTTCTACATTGACTCCAAAACAAACAAACTGGGAAATCAGGACTCACTTAATTAGGCTACAAGTCCAATGAAAAACGAAAGTTGGTTGGAACAAAAACCTGCAGCCACAGGGGGTCCCCAGGACCGAGTTTGGGAACCGCTGTTCTACGCAGAGGCGCCAATAAGTTAGCGATATCAGAAAGTCAAGTGCGCTGCAGTGATCAGATTATTTTTATTTTTTTGTTATGACCGACTGCCAAAATGGAAGACAGAGACTTAAAACTAAAGGAAAATAAGCCGGACTTTTACAAGAAAGTGATGGAGATTTTCGAGGAGAAGGATAGGCGCATGAACTTCATTTACAAATAAAGGTAAGAACATAAACGGTTTTCAATTTTATAAAAAATGGGATCACACTAAGAAAAAAACAATCCAATATTTAAAAACTTAAAATAAAATATTCTTTTGTTTTATCCTTTTGTTAAACAGTCTGTATTAAAATTGATTAAAGCATTAGAAATAAAAGCTTTTAAAAACAACTAAATATTTATATTAAGGTCAAAATTGAAATCCGTTTATTTTTTTGTACACCGCTCAAAACTTTCATTTGTATCGAATGAGTATGAATTATGGAATTGCAACAGCAAATTTAGAGCACATGGAGGGTGAGGAGCAAATGCGCTCTCTCCGTTCTCTCGACGCTATAAATGTAACGTTCTTTCTTATCCAAATATGCGCCTTACCTACAGTTAGGTCCATAAATATTTGGACAGAGACAACTTTGTTTCTAATTTTGGTTCTGTACATTACCACAATGAATTTTAAATGAAACAACTCCGATGCAGTTGCAGACTTTCAGCTTTAATTCAGTGAACAAAACGATTGCATAAAAATGTGAGGCAACTAAAGCGTTTTTTGAACACAATCCCTTCATTTCAGGGGCTCAAAAGTTTTGGACAATTGACTCTTTGGCTATTTCATGGGCAGGTGTGGTCAAGTCCGTCGTTATGTCCTTATCAATTAAGCAAATAAAAGGCCTGGGAGTTGATTTGAGGTGTGGTGCTTGCATGTGGAAGAAATTGCTGTGAACAGACAACATGCGGTCAAAGGAGCTCTCCATGCAGGTGAAAGAAGCCATCCTTAAGCTGCGAAAACAGAAAAAACCCATCCAAGAAATTGCTACAATATTACGAGTGGCAAAATCTACAGTTTGGTCCATCCTGAGAAAGAAAGCAAGCACTGGTGAACTCAGCAACGCAGAAAGACCTGGACGTCCACGGAAGACAACAGTGGTGGATGATCTCAGAATCATTTCCATGGTGAAGAGAAACTCCTTCACAACAGCCAACCAAGTGAACAACACTCTCCAGGAGGTAGGCGTATCGATATCCAAGTCTACCATAAAGAGAAGACTGCATGAAAGTAAATACAGAGGGTGCATTGCAAGGTGCAAGCCACTCATAAGCCTCAAGAATAGAAAGGCTAGATTGGACTTTGATAAAGAACATTTAAAAAAGCCAGCACAGTTCTGGAAAAACATTCTTTGGACAGATGAAACCAAGATCAACCTCAGCTCATTATCCAAAGCATAGCACATCATCTGTAAAACACGGTGGAGGCAGTGTGATGGCTTGGGCGTGCATTGGTTGCCAGTGGCACTGGGACACTAGTGTTTATTGATGATGTGACACAGGACAGAAGCAGCCGAATGAATTCTGAGGTGTTCAGAGACATACTGTCTGCTCAAATCCAGCTAAATACAGCAGTCAAATTGATTCATGATACAGATGGACAATGACCCAAAACATACAGCCAAAGCAACCCAGGAGTTTATTAAAGCAAAGAATTGGAAAATTCTTGAATGGCCAAGCCAGTCGCCTGATCTTAACCCAACTGAGCAGGCATTTCACTTGTTGAAGACTAAACTTCTGACAGAAAGGCCCACAAACAAACAGCAACTGAAAGCCGCTGCAGTAAAGGCCTGGCAGAGCATTAAAAAGGAGGAAACCCAACATCTGGTGATGTCCAGGATTTCAGATTTCAGGCTGTCATTGCCAGCAAAGGGTTTTCAACCAAGTATTAGAAATGAACATTTTATTTCGAGTTATTTAATTTGTCCAATTACTTTTGAGCCCCTGAAATGAAGGGATTGTGTTCAAAAAATGCTTTAGTTGCCTCACATTTTTATGCAATCGTTTTGTTCACCCCACTGAATTAAAGCTGAAAGTCTGCACTTCAACTGCATCAGAGTTGTTTCATTTAAAATTCATTGTAGTAATGTACAGAACCAAAATTAGAAAAAAGTTGTCTCTGTGCAAATATTTATGGACCTAACTGTATGTGTGTAAAGAATGCTGATGAGGTATGAAACATAAACAGTAGTCAATGTGCAGGCTGCCAATTGAATAGTGAATAAGCTACTCTTTGGGGTTCACAGATTTGTAAATCTGACTCTGAAGGAGTCACCAGCCATGAACCTCACCGCACATAGTGGGGCCACACATGATTCACAAATGAGAACACACATCTGGGGACAAGGTGTGTTATGAATAACAGTGAAATCCTGCACTGCAAAGGCTCCACCCACAGGGCTTTACACCCTAAAACACCCCCAATTCATCCAGTCCGTGCGTTTTAAAACCACCGCCGGGGTTTCAGGGACAAAGCAAAAGACTTGACGCTGAGAGAACATAAAAAGCCAACATTGCTGTTATCCATTCTAAACCGATCCAGCAAGCGCCTCATGACAATCACAAGGATAAAACCAAAGCTACACAGGAATGGCTTCAAAACAGCAATGTGAATGTCCTGGAGTGGCCGAGGCAGAGTCCACATCTCCATCCAATTATTGATTTGTGGCCGGACTTGAAGAAGGCGCTTCATTCCTGACAGAGCCTGAGCAGTTGTGCAAAGAAGAATGGAAGGGTGGAGATGTGCAGAGGTCACAGAGACAGAGAGGAGGACCGGAGTACTGAGACTGAGGTGCTCATGGCTGCAAAATACTAAATACGGACGTGAAGGGAGTGAATTACTTATGCCATCATTTACTTTGTGTTTTGTATTTCGGATTAAGCCACTTTGACATTAAAGAGTCATTTTCTGTTGAGCAATGTCAAAATAGCCAGATTAAATTATTGTTCTTGAATAATAAAATGTGAAATCTTCCAAGGGCGAGTTCTTTCCATAGGCACCATAGATTCATACAATTCATTCCAACCTTTCATTCATTGAAATATCTCTTAACAGGAGTAGGTGACCCAAAATCCAGAAGCCACTTGATTTTATGGCCTTTAAAAAAAAAATCAGAACTACACTTGGTACCAAAAATGAACACAACTGATATAAACTCAATATTATAAGACTGACATATCTGGAAAAGATGGAGCTTACCTTCTCTGCAATCATAAAGTCGTAGCGCAGGGCCTCTCTTGTGCAAATTGCTCCCAGCAGAAATACAAAAACCAAGTAAAGGAACCAGCTGCAATGAATCATAATACAGAATACAGTCCATCAACATTGATTTGCTATAGCGCCTTTCACACTCATCCACTCTCATCTTTGTTGCTATACTTGTTCACTCCACATTAAATCTTTCAGAGCAGCCTTGTTGTGCTCCATTACGCTATCGCGTCTCTTCTTTCGTAGGATTTTCGACCTTCCCCAGGGTGCGGTTAACTAGTCTTTTGTTACAGTCAGGCCAGAGTTCTTCACTGGCTTATGTTAAATTGCTTCTTTGATAACTTTTATTATTGTTCATGGTTTTCCATTACTTTTTATAATATTGTTTTCTTCATGTATCATTTATCTAATAATTATTATGTACTAGCTGTGTAAGCCCGTGCTGTAAAAAGCCAGAGCTCCTAGAAACCATGGACTCTGGCACTTCAATCAATCAATCGCATTGGTTGTGCATTAGCGGCTAAGCGAAGTTCTCTTTCCTCGGCAGTTTGGTTTTGCTGACATGCTTGTCTCTGTTGTCTGTCAGCGATCAAGCAAGTTTCACTCTCCTCGGAGGTCTCATTTTGCCGATGTGCTCGCCTCGCTTCTGTATTAGCGGCTAAGTGAGTTTCTTTTCTCGGTGGTTTCATTTTTTTTGAGCTTCACACTGTAGCCTCACACTTCTGGGCCAGACAGACTTCCACATGTAGACGTCTATATATAAGAATAGGGAGTTCGCCCCCTGCTCGCTTCGCTCGCCAACCCCCCCCCACCCCAGCCTGCGCTTTCTTCTATGCGTCTCTGCCACTCGCGTTGTGAAGAGGGAGGCTGAATGCACCCCAAGGAGACGCGGTCGCTCCTCCAAAACGGTAATACAATGGGAAACTGATGATGATGATGATGATGATGATGATGATGATGATGATGATCTCACGCGCGGCACTTTGAACATTTAAAAGCCTGTACAACAGCTGTCCTACTCTTTGTCTTTTATTTCTGGCCCCAGTGTTATGTTTGCAATACAGTGATCCCTTGCTATATCGCGCTTCGCCGTTCGCGGCTTCACTCTATCGCGATTTTATATGTAAGCATATTTAAATATATATCGCGGATTTTTTGCTGGTTCGCGGATTTGTGAGGACAATGGGTCTTTTAATTTCTGGTACATGCTTCCTCAGTTAGTTTGCCCAGTTGATTTCATACAAGGGACGCTATTGGCAGATGGCTGAGAAGCTACCCAACTTACTTTTCTCTCTCTCTCTCTCTCTTGCGCTGACTTTCTCTAATCCTGACGTAGGGGGTGTGAGCAGGGGGGCTGTTCACACACCTAGACGATACGGACGCTCGTCTAAAAATGCTGAAAGATTATCTTCACGTTGCTATCTTCTGTGCAGCTGCTTCCTGAAGCAACATGCTGCACGGTGCTTCGCATACTTAAAAGCTCGAAGGGCACGTGTTGATTTTTGACTGTTTGTTTTTCTCTGTCTCTCTCTCTCTCTCTCTCTCTCTCTCTCTCTCTCTCTCCCTGCTCCTGACGGAGGGGGTGTGAGCTGCTGCCTTCAACAGCTTTGTGCCGCGGTGCTTCGCATACTTAAAAGCAAACAGCCCTATTGATTTGCTTGCTTTCCTCTGTCTTTCTGACAGTCTGTGCTCCTGATGCGCACTCCTTTGAACAGGAAGATATGTTTGCATTCTTTTAATTGTGAGACAGAACTGTCATCTCTGTCTTCTCATGGAGCACAGTTTAAACTTTTGAAAAAGAGACAAATGTTTGTTTGCAGTGTTTGAATAACGTTCCTGTCTCTCTACAACCTCCTGTGTTTCTGCGCAAATCTGTGACCCAAGCATGACAATATAAAAATAACCATATAAACATATGGTTTCTACTTCGCGGATTTTCTTATTTCGCGGGTGGCTCTGGAACGCAACCCCCACGATGGAGGAGGGATCACTGTATGTACATTTTACGACAGTGTGTTCTTGTTGGCCGTAAAGTGTTTGAGGTTAGAGGGTGAGTGTCTGGCGGGATTGGTGGTTCAGAAATAAACACTTTTCTGAGACAAACTGCACCTGTACGCTCTCGTATTGTATGCAACATACAGGCTGCATACACACACTATACATTTAAACTTACTTGCCCATTAAATACACAAAGCAAGTTTTCTAATCAAAAAAAAAAAAAAAACTGCACCTGTACACTCTCGCATTGTATGCAACACCCAGGTGTGGTTAAATCTTTTGGCACAAAGTATCTCGCGGGACATGAGTTCTTGATATTTTTTTAGTTTCTAATTTAAAAACAGAATAAGAATCTGAAAATCTAACAACATTACATTAAGGTTCAATAAATTCGGAAAAGAATGATACCAAATATATATATATGTAGGTTTTAAAATAAGCCCGATTTAAAGCGCGACATAAAAACGTGACATAAAATCGTTGCACTTTTAGGCTTAGAATTTTAATTATATATAATATATATATTCATTGCATTCGTAGTCTGAGTCCCGACCTGAATTGTGTGGCTGGTTACCTACCAGGTAACACTTGTGGTTGGTCTGCCATTCGGCAAACATCCGCCACGGTGCCCTCTTCAGTTGCGGGAAGAAGCTCATGGAATGTTGCATAGTTTGCTGTCAAATAATGCAAAGAGTATGCGACACGTGTTTCGTCCTCATTTGGGCTCATCAGGCGTACACACTCTACTGCTCCCCTCTTGGGGATTGAAACACGTGTTCAGTTCTCGCAACTGAAGAGGGCACCGTGGCGGATGTTTGCCAAATGGCAGACCAACCACAAACGTTACCTGGTAGGTAACCACCCACACAATTCAGGTCGGGACTCAGACTACGAATGCAATGAATGTAATTACTCCAGACCTACAGGCTGTCAAATAAATGAACCACACGCCGTGGCGCAGTGTAAAGGGGCTTCGTCTCTGACGCTGACGTCTGAGGTTCGATCCCTGAGATGGAAGCAGTAGAGTGTGTATGCCTGATGAGCCCAAATGAGGGCGAAACACGTGTTACATACTCTTTGCATTATTTGACAGTAAACTATGCAACACACACACACACATACATATATATATATATATATATATATATATATATATATATATATATATATATATATACACACACACATATATATATATATATATATATATATATTATATGAGAGAGTAGATTACCTATATGTGTTTTGTGGCTCTCTTACAAACCGTACCATGTATTGTGAGGGTGGATCTTCAAGAAGAATGAAATACCAGACCATGTTGGGTATATTCACTCAGGTTTTAATGTGGTTGCATTACGCCTTTGCGGCAGTTTGCACGAACTGCACATTGTGAGTCATAATTTAGAAACTTCGGCGGTTAACCAGATTCAAAGTCTGAGTGCAGAAGTACAGCACATGTGGTAAACAGCAGTTACAACAGGATAACTTAAAGTCACGTGTGATAACGTTCGCTTTCTTTCCTCCCTCATACTGTTTGGTCACCTTCATTTTTGTGTCGAGATCAATTGTCTTTTTTTTTCCTGTAATCATAAAACAAACAGAACTAAAAACAGTCTAAACCACTGCAGGTAATAAACTGAGATTGAGATGAAGAAGTGACGCTGAAGAATACAGATGTCTCTGTGGATCCTGCTAAGGTATTGGGGATTTGAACTATGGGTGATGAATAAATGTAACATACATAAACGGGGTGTCCATATACTGTAACTCAAAGCTAGTAAGTTAGGGCTTGTCCTCCGATATCAAAAGAACCATAGAGTTTAAAGTGCCTTTCATGGACATTTTTACACCAGAAAACAGACCAGTTTTAGAGTTAACAATCAGTTTAACCTGCCAGACTTTGGAATGAAAGTGAAGTAGGCACAGGGACCAGGTAGGATTCAAACTGAGGGCTGTTGAGCTGTACGACAGCACTGAGCCACCTCAGGGACTCTCTCACCCATTTAAAATGTCATTGATTTATTAGTTCCTAGACCATTTCTGTATGAGCCAAGTTCTGTATTAACATTTTTATGTTCAGTTAATTTGAAAATATGTTAAATTCTTTTTTGTAGTTCCAGTTTAGTTTATATACAGGGGGTCCTCGGGTTACAACGTCTCGACATACGACATTTCGAGTTTACAACGCTCACTCCCATAAAAACTTTAAAAAAAATTGAGACGCGAGAAGGAATAACGGTAAGGATTTTTTTTTACACTCATTTTTTCTGTTACTACAGTACAGTGTATTTATGTCCTTTTCCTTTTTCTGTGGCTTAGTTGTGTTTTTATGTTCTAGATAATGATTTTGCAAATGTGTTAGGATAGGTAAGTGACTTAGGCTATGGTGAGTTTCGACTTACACCAAAATTCGGGTTACATCACTGTTGTAGAAACGGAACTGTGTTGTAACCCGAGGACCCCTGTATAAAGAATAGGGCTAGTTAATTATTCAGTTTTAATGGGGCATTGTTACTTTAAGAAGAGGTACTGGGTAGCAGGAGTTATGGGAAACTAGGAAGTTATTGTAAGTTTGTGTGTGGATTAATAGGGCTTTGGAAACACATGGTTTTCTTACTGTGTCTGTCTCGAGTTTCATTTGACTGTGGAAATATATAACGTGGAAAATAAACGTTGTTTGGATAAATGTGAAAATGCCAAGGACTGGACAAGCGTATGTTCCTGATGTAACCACAAGTTTTTTCATACCTTCAATTTCCTTAAAAAGATCATTAAGAACTGCATGACATTTTCTGTGTAACAGCGCTACAAAAGAACACAGAAAAAAACATACCATTGATTCAGCCTAATAAATCCATTGCTCAATTTCTTTGATTTATAGTTAATGTCTCTCCCCTTCAAGCCCTCTTGTCCACTTATTCATACTGAAAAGCATTGATGCTAAAAGCAAAGTGCTGAATGTTTATTAAGAATCCTGTTAAACAGAAGGAGTTGAACTGGCCATTCAAATGGACCAGTCACATTCACACCTTGTCAGACATGATCATTTAGGCACTCACGAGATGCTGACCGCTGCCAGTGACCCCAGGGGAATGCTCGAGGCTGGTTTCCGAAGGTCTCCACTCATGTTAAATCCTGCCATCACACCTATAGTAGTGCAAAAAGAAAAAATGTAATTAAAATCGACGGGCAGAGGTGTCTATGCACCATAAATCCAACTCAATGCATACTCTGTCACTGTACAAAAATTATCAACATCACATTTTCCACTGGAGAAGTGTCATAAATAAATGGTTAGTTTATTTATTTATCTATTTATTCATCCTGCTTTTGCTTTTATATCTAGTTGGGGTTTTATGGAATATTCCCCTTTAGTGGGCACTTCTGGGACTCTCTTATATAAGTTTTGAGACTCTCATACAAGTGCCATGATTAGGGAGTAGGGCAATCTCAACTCTTAACCTTCGTCTTCATTACTTGAAAAACAAATCTCAGAAATGTATAAAAATTTAAATCAAAAAACAAACTGTCCACTAGCCTAAACATGCTAGAGCCATCTGAGAAGCTGGGGGGGATGAAGGGAGTGCCACAAGAGTATCCTAATAATGGCGGGCACATTTGTGAACTGCAGAAGGCCCAAAGCAGGCTGGATGGTCTTTTAGCCTTGGAATCCCTGAAGTTGAATGTTCTTCCACATCCTACCAAGTGGAGATTTTATTTGTCTCTAATTCCTGCTTATCTGACGATAGTTTTTGTTGTTAAGATGGATTTTTTGATTCTCTGTTATTTTATACAACCATTTATAAATGACAGTTCTTTAGTTTTTACGTACTTTTATAATCCTTTAGCTAATTTCATGTACAGAGTCCCCATGGAAGTTTTAATATTTTATTATTATAAAGTGCAACACTGAATCACAGTATTTGGCTCTTTGGACACTGATCAACAGAAAAAGACTCTTTAACGTCAAAGTGAAAACAGATCTCTGCAAACCTGTGGTATAAAAAGCCTGCCATTTAAGTTAAGAGATAGGCTGTCTGGGGTGAGGCCTATTCTGGGACGTCTGACCGGGCCGATGTGCTGGTGTGGTTTTTATACAAATATATGTGAATTAAGGTCTGCTCCTCCCTTTTTCTGCTTCGATGTGACAAGAATCACATCCAAAACAGCTGGCCTTTGGATTCAAGGATCTGTTAATTGATAAAAACTCTCAGATCCTAACGACACACTCAATTAGTGCTTTATTAAAGGCAGATGCACTGGAAAGGTAAACTAATTAAGCCAATAAAGATAAGAGAGGCAGATCAGCAGTGCTAACAACAAATAGAAGACAAACACATGCTGTCTGCTAAAATGACCTAATTAGAACACTCGAGATCGAGGCCATATCTCATTACTGTAGACTTAGATTGTGTCTAAGAAAATAAAAAGTCACAGAAATGTATCAATTCACATATACCTTTTCCTTATTTAGGTTTTCTAATTTTAAGGTTTTTGCAAACAGCATTTTGCTTGAGGAATTAAATCTCTCTATTATAAAAAGAAATCCTGTCCCCTGTCCTGATAGTCTACGATACGTGATTTTTCTCGGAAGATAATTTAAAGACCCGCGAGACGAAAGAGACCTGCCACAGTGCGTCTCACGGGAACATGGAACGAGAGTCTTGCAAGACACACCCTACTTACAAGCAGTATAAAAAAAAACAAATCAGTAGTGTAAAGGCAGTCATACAGCACACACACAGCTCCAGGGCTCTCAGTGCATATAAAGTGTATAAGGTCAATACGGTACAAATGAAATGAATAGGGTAGAAATGAAACGTCGACAATTAAACGAAGAAGAAAGAAAAGCGCTGAGAAAAGAGACTCAAATGCATTGGACAGAAAAAAGAGCAAAAAAGAATAATTCAGAAAATAAGGAAAGTAATTATCAGCCCGGAGCAAGAGGAATTGAAAAAAAAAGCACGTCCAATCCGGCTCTTAAATAAATGACAGTGAGTAAAATGACAAAGTAGAACGTCATAGAGATGTTTACAAACGTTGGCGCTAAACACATGCAGAGCAGGTAAGAGATTATGAAACCAGGGAAATTAGAAAGGCTCAAAAAAAAAAAAACGTTGGCGCTATACACATGTGGAGAAAGTTAAAGGATAGGAAAGTAGGAAAATTAGAAAATATAAAAAAGTAAAGATTGCAGTAGCGCAAACAAACAAACTGCCTCATTCAACTATGCACCAGTCTAACTTTGGTTTTGCACAATAATTAATACACTATTGCACCTTAACACTTAATTCTACTTTATTCACATAATTTTACTGATTTATTATGTTCTACTATACTGTTATCTTTCAATCTATGACTTTTTGTTAATCTAGCTGATATTCTTCTAACTTTGCACAGTTTTTGATAAGCAGATCAGGATGCATTTCACTGCGTGTTGTCCTGTATAACTATGCATGTGACAAATAAAGAATCTTGAGAATTTCAAAAACAGAGTTTACCGCACATGCATTTATTGGTTACTTTGTTAATGTGTATATATTTATCTGTCTGCTTATTTAAAAACATAAAATTTACCCCAGGAGTCAAAAACGTTCTGTCTAGCCCTCGTACAAAAACCTAGACAAAAGCTGGGGTATCACCTTGGTAAACCCATGTACTTTTGGAACTGTGAGAGGAAAATAAAACGACTTTACAGACAGGAGTCCAATACAGAACTCTACTTACTTTGTTACTTTGTAAAAAAAAAATTATTAAATGCTGATGATGTCGATCGTTTTGTCTATGCTGAAATTCCAAACAGAGAAACCTATCCTGACCTCATTAAAAAGATTCAGCATATTGGGACTCGCAAGATTACAAATATTGTTTTTACAGAAGTTCTGAAATAAAAGTGAAACTAATGAAATAGCAACAATTCAAAGAAAAAACAATCTTAAAAGTGTGTATCCAGAAAACCAAATACGGGGGTTGGTGAGCGAAGCGAGCAGGGGGCAAAGCCCCCTAGTATACTAAAATATAGTGTGTTCAACAAAGTTCAATTGTCTATATATATATATATATATATATATATATATATATAGACAAACATATCCTGTATATCTAAAGAAAGCAAGTAAATAAATACTTTCTGTAGGCACTATACATCCACCTTAATAAAAATGACAAGTCTCTGTATATCTGTGTGCCCGTCCGGATGCGATGTCTCTGTTATATGCCATTTAGTATGGGATGCGTAAAAGCAGCAGGAATGTTTGTGATGTGCCATCTGCTGGAATGATTAATACAATACATATTGTATGTCTCTGTTATATGCCATTTGGTTATGGATTCGTAAAAGCAGTGTTAGTGTTTGTAGTCAGGTTAAAAAAAAAAAATCAAACCTTCATGATGTGCTCCATTAGCATTAGTGATTGGGAAGAGGCTGAAATAAGAACCTGAAGTAACCGTTGGCCTGCTATGAACTGAGCTTGACATCTTCTAAACTCCAATGAAATAGCTTAAAAGTCAAATCTGACCCTCTCACAATACTTTTCTTATTTACCGTATTTCTACCACATACGCAGGGAAAAGAAAAGGCAAAGAAGCGTTACCTGTAGCAGCTGGGAAGAACACCCCAAATACTGTGAAAAAGGTCTCTCCCGGAGTGTAGTCTGGCAGGGTGTTGTTTCGCAACAGCTCTTCGGAATATCCAACAAAGCCGTGCTCTGTCAAGACAAGGGACCAAGAAGGACTTTAGTGGAGGAGGCCCGTGAGAAGCAAAATAGTGTATGCTTATAGTGAATATGAAAACTGAAATTCAGCAATCGCTTGATTATCTAAAATGGGAAAAAAGAAGATGAAATAAAAACAGCAATACAATACATCGATGCTCTATGTTTTGTAGAAGTCTATTCTAGCAGCCACAGGGCTCAGCTACTGTCCACAGGCAGGAGTTGACTTAGGTCTACATATACGGTATGACGGAAGGTCGGGACCCTTACCCAGCCAGGACACCCATGAGATGGAAGGACCAGGTGGAGACAGTATGCACGAGGCATTGTCTCCCCCAGATCTCTAGATGGCAGCCCCCCTAGGTTGCAGCGGTGCCCCGGATTCCCACAGGGCATCACGGGAGATGGAATTCTTTGGCACAGGCCCATTGGACTCCGTGGGTTCCACCAGGGGGTGTTGCAGGGACTGCAGAGCCCTATCTCATTGGGCTTCCACCTCACCCGGAAGTGCTTCCAGGACAAGAGAAGTACTCCCAGATACTGCATTAAAGAATCCGGCTGCCTCAATCGGGTGGAAGGAAGTCAACTCCTGGTGTGGTGGAAGAGCTGTTGTCCATGGCTCCATAACCATCTGGGTGCCCCCTGGCGGTGGCCATGGGCCCCAGTACAGTTGAGCTTATAAGTTCTGATCCCGTGTCCTGGGGGAGGTATTGTCCCTCTCCAGGTCCTTCCATCCTCCAGGCATCCGCCACAGTGCACAAAACAGAAACGGTTAGCTGATTTGCACAATGTAAGATGAAATGCTTAGATAAACAATATTATCAATTAATCAAATCAGATCAGTCAATCAAAATCTTTATTGTCATTGTAGCAATGAGGCTTTGTACAATGAAATTTAGGTGCAATTTTCCAATGCAAAAATAATCTAAAAACACAATCACTCAAGTTAAAACTAAAATTTAAAAAAAGGGAATAAAATAAGTACCAAACGCTGTTTTCCATTCATACATACGTCATATTGCACTTGTCCCATAGCCAATGTTGACTTAGAGCTGTATTGTAAACATGAAGGTGCACTTGGTCAGATTGACCACTTAGCAGCATTCAGCATGGTGATGGCTGAAGGATAGAAACTGTTTCTCAGTCTATTATGTCTATTAGGGATCTGAAAAGTCTGCCTGAAGGCAGGTGTTCAAACAATGCACGTCTTGGGTGTAATGGGTCCTGAAGAATTTTCTTGACGTTCCTGAGACAACAGGAACTATGTAGTTCTTCTAGTGAGGGGAGAGGACAGCCGACTATCCGCTGGGCAACCTCAATGACCCTGTGGAGCTCTTTCCTCTGTGCTACTGTGCAGCTGGAGAACCACACACACAGACAGTAGACCAGGATGCTCTCTACTGGGCAGCGGTAAAAGGATATATTATGTCTTATTGATAAGTAAGGGCAAGGGGGATTAAAAGCCGATCAAAAAAGGGGAACTTTGCTCTTCTGCCTTGCAACACATGAATCCATGATTGATTGAACTATTCCTGTCTTCCTCTGGGGTTACTTCCACAATATACAGTCATATGAAAAAGTTTGGGAAGCCCTCTCAGCCTGCATAATAATTGACTCTCCTTTCAACAAAACAGATAACAGTGGTTTGTCTTTCATTTCCTAGAACATCTGAGTACTGCGGTGTTTTCCAAACAAAGATTTTTATTGACGCAGTATTTAGTTGTATGAAATTAAATCAAATGTGAAAAACTGGCTGTGCACAAATGTGGGTCCCCTTGTCATTGTGCTGATTTGAATGCCTGTCACTGCTCAATGCTGATTACTTGGTGTGATGAGCTCGTTAAGCCTTCATAGACAGGTGTGTCCATCATGAGATATAAAGGTATTTAAGGTGGTCAATTACAAGTTGTGCTTCCTTCCCTTTGACTCTCCTCTGAAGAGTGACAGCATGGGATCCTCAAAGCAACTCTCCAAAGATCTGAAAACAAAGATTGTTGAGTCTCCTGGTTTAGGGGGAGGTAACAAAAAGCCATCTCAGAGGTTTAAACTGTCAGTTTCTGTAACTGTAAGGAATGGAATCAGGAAATGGAAGGCCACAGGCACAGTTGCTGTTAAACCCAGCAGGTCTGGCAGGCCAAGACAAATACAGGAGCAGCATATGCGCAGGATTGTGAGAATGGTGACAGACAACCCACAGATCACCTCCAAAGACCTGTGAGAACATCTTGCTGCAGATGGTGTATCTGTACATCGTTCTACAATTCAGCAGCAATTTGCACAAAGAACATCTGTATGGCAGGGTGATGAGAAAGAAGCCCTTTCTGCACTCACGCAACAAACAGAGTTGCTTGTTGTATGCAAAAGCTCATTTAGACAAGCCAGATTCATTTTGGAACAAAGTGCTTTGGACTGATAAGACTAAATTTGAGTTATTTGGTCAAAACAAAAAGTGTTCTGCATGGCGGAAGAAGAACACCACATTCCAAGAAAAACACCTGCTACCTACTGTCAAATTTGGTGGAGGTTCCATCATGCTGTGGGACTGTGCGGCTAGTTCAGGGACTGGGGCCCTTGTTAAAGTCGAGGGTCGGATGAATTTAACCCAATATCGACAAATTCTTCAGGATAATGTTCAAGCATCAGTCACAAAGTTGAAGTTACGCAGGGGTTGGATATTCCAACAAGACAATGACCCAAAACACAGTTGGAAATCTACAAAGGCATTCATGCAGAGGGAGAAGTACAATGTTCTGGAATGGCCGTCACAGTCCCCTGACTTGGATATCATTGAAAATCTATGGGATGATTTGAAGCAGGCTGTCCATCAAATTGAACTGGAGAGATTTTGTATGGAAGAATGGTCACCAATACCTCCATCCAGAATCCAGACACTCATCAAAGGCTATAGGAGGACAGCATCTAGAGGCTGTTAGATTTGAAAAGGAGGCTCAGCTAAGTATTGATGTCATATCTCTGTTGGGTGCCCAAATTTATCCACCTGTCTAATTTTGTTATGATGCATATTGCATATTTTCTGTTAATCCAATAAATGTAATGTCAGTGCTGAAATACTGCTGTTTCCATAAGGCATGTCGTATATTAAAAGTAAGTTACTACTTTGAAAGCTTAGCCAATGAGAAATAAAAATCCAAAGAATTAAGAGGGGTTCCCAAATATTTTCATATGACTGTATATACAGTAAATGTACAGTAAATGGGGAAAATCAAAACTAAACTGTGAAATGTGTCTCTTATTAAATATATCTCATTTTGAATACTACATTTATATTATCAGGTTTGAATTTTATTTTATTTTTCTCTTCATCCTGTAAAGCACTTTGAGCTACATCTTTTGTATGAAAATGTGCTATATAAATAAATGCTGTTGTTGTTACAGTATATTATATATATATATATATATATATATATATATATATATATATATATATATATATATATATATATATAGTCTTTAGAAAAAGCGTACGGAAAGTAAAAAAAGATGTCAAGGATGAATGTCCCAGGGTGCCATTGATGTAGCACTCAAAGTTGTTCACAAGATGTTTTGCCGACGATCAGATGGAAACGGACACACGTTGTTGGCGCCCTCTTCTGACGTCGCTCTGTTCTCTTCTCCTGTGTGCTCGTCAGACGAGGCATTTTTAGTATAAGATTCCACAGGTTTCACAAGATGTGATTGCTACATGCACCTGATTGGCTGGCTGTCAATATGATGAATTAATTTGCTCAAACTCTTTCATCAGTTTGAGTGCGTCCATTTTCTCAAGTGATAAAGTTTCTCCTGTCTCAAGCTGTAAACCCATTTAGTCCTGGTGGCCTTCCCAATCACAGGTGATGAAATCATCAATACAGCTTGAGGCATCTCCTGAATTCCTGTTCAGATCAAACAAAAACAGCTAGCGGATGTTAAGTGTCCATGCAAGTGACCTGTATTTAAGTTCATCTGTTGTTTTGTCTTGAGCAAAATATAATGAAAATATAGACCAAAATTTACAGATTTTGCACACCACAGGTCTCCCATCCAGGTACTGGCCAGGGCCCGAACAGGCTTAGTATTAGCAAATCCAAATCCTAATATGTGATATCATCTACTGTTAAAATTCTGCTCCATACTTGTAATATTTTTATTTTTATATTGTATTGAAGATTACTTGTTTTCTGCTCTGTGCATTGTATTGTATTGACCCTCTTTTTCTTTTTGACACCCACTGCACTCCCATCCTACCCGGAAAGGGGTCTCTCTTTAAAATGCCTTTTCCAAGGTTTCTTCCATTTTTTTCCCTACAAGGGTATTTTTTTGGGAGTTTTTCCTTGTCTTCTTAGAGAGTCGAGGCTGGGGGGGGCTGTCAAGACGCAGGGCCTGGTAAAGCCCATTGTTGCACTTCTTGTGTGATTTTGGGCTATACAAAAATAAATTTGTATTGTATTGTAGTTGGAGGACCTCTTCTGAAGTGCATGTGGAGTGGGGCTGCTTGGAGCCCCCTACTCCCTTTTTCACTAAGCTTGAGAATCAACTTCACAACCTTAACACTAGAATTTCAAGGGATGGGAATTTTCATTAATTTCCCCTTGGAGACAAACAGAGTAGTAATAATAATAATAATAATAATAATAATGCATTTTATTTATAGGGCACTTTACATCTATAAATATAATTCTCTAAGCCGCCGCCAGAGCGGGCAAGACACCCATGAAAGCACTCAGGAAGGAGCCACGCCCACCAACTCTAAGACCATTGGATATGACGAAAACTCGCAGAGCCACGCCCACCAACTCGGACGCAGCAGCTCACAAAACACGACGTCATTGGATACGACGACAACTCGCCAAGCCACGCTCACCAACTCGGACGCAGCAACTCACAACACAGGGCGTCATTCACGTTCGTCTGTGCTAGACTCCACATGCACCTCTGAGCCACGTTGACTGTTCATAGAGGCATGTTTCTCACAGATGTGAATCGCTATATGCAGCGTGTAAAACAGTTTGCGAGTGGTATCCCATAGGATCCTTAAAACAATCCTTTAAAACGGAGGTTAAAACACAATGAAGGAAGCAGTCTTTAAAAACCAATAAGCCCTGTGTCTCTGTTTCATTAGCGTCTCACCTGCTTCACCGATGCAGGCCCTGCAACAGTCGAAACGCTCTCTCAGCAGCTGACCTTCTACACAAGCTGTGTGTGTGGGTGGGTGGGTGTTAGTTAGTTAATTAGTTACTCAAAGGATTTCAAGATTTAATATGCACAAGCGGTAACACTGCAAAAGCAGCCCAAACCAGAAAAGACGGCTGGCAAAAAGTGGCCGACAAATTAAACGAGTGTGCATTGTACTTACTGAAAGCAGCGTCTCGGTACACATACAAGCCAGTTTCCCTTTCGATTTGTACATGTTCAATCTCTCCCTGTGCATTTCCTATGCGACACACACACAGGCAGTGCCAGAGAGAGACAGATGCATACTCACAGGCAGCCGGAGAGAGAGGGGGCTCGACTCATAAGGTAGGAAGGCAGGTAAAGAATGCACTGGGCTTGATTTTGTTTTCACTTCTGTTTACAGCGATCGGTTCGTATTGTGCATTGTTACTTTTCTTGGTGGTTTATTAAATTACGGATTTTTTCAAATGTTCATTTTTTTCCCTGTGCTTAAAACTCATTAAAAAAAAAGTTGTTTTTAGCCAGTGGTTGGTAGCGCTATAGTGCAAACTCTTGCAGTGTTAGTTTTCTCTGTTGTTCAAGGTTTTCTTAGTGTTATTCAATGTTTTTACATTTTGTTTACTATTACGCTGTGCATTCTATGGTTTAATTAACTATTTGTGCTTAAAAGCTTAAAATATATATTTACATACAGTTCGTACGGTCTGGAACTGATTAATTGTATTTACATACAGCTTCATAGAAAACATTGTTTCGTATTGATGCCAGCCCAAAACACACTACAAAGCTGTCAGATAGGACAAAATGCCCCATCATTTACAAAATCAACCTTGTAAATGACAATTTTCTATAAGCCCATTTTTCCTTCTTTAGCCAGAATGTTCCCTAACAAAAATCATGTTTGTCGCAGATGTGAATCGCTGTATGCTGCGTGTAGAACAGTTTGCGAGGGGTATCCCATGGTCTTACAGTTGTTGGGCGGGTCTCTGTTAGTTGCTCTTGCAAGCGGGCACATGACCAGGCAGTGTGTATGCTTCGAGAGCGAGGGTGGACGCGATAGCACCATCTAAGAAGAATCATGTTTGTTGCGGATGTGAATCGCTGTATGCAGTGTGTAAAATGCTGTATTGTATGTTGCCCTCTCCAGAGTTACATCTTTTCATTCACCTACAGTCGTATCCTCCAAACCAACCCCATTTGGACAACGGTGTCTTTCAGGAAGTGTTCAGCCATCAATACATAATTATGTGGTGTATGCTACGCCGCGGGTTGGCTAGTTAGCAACAAATCTCAAAGTGCAACATAAGTATAAACAAAGGCAAGGCAAGATAAAACAGAGATAAAACAACAATAATTATAGCATTCTTGTTAATAAGCTTTCCTAAATTGAAATGTCTTTAGCTGTTTTTTAAAACAGCCCACAATCCGCTGTGTTCTCAGGCTCTCTGGTAGGCCATTCCAGAGCCGTGGAGCAGCGGCCGCAAAGGCTCGGTCTCCCATTGTATGAAGTTTGGTCACAGGGGGGCGAAGGTGGTGGGTATTTGTAAAATGGAGGTCTCTTGTAGTGGATTGTAATATAAGGAGTTCTTGATATTGTGGAGCATTTCCATGGATACACTGGTGAGTGAACAAACAGAGTTTGTATTCGATACGGAGATGGATAGGGAGCCAATGAAGTGATCGATGGATTTGTGAAATGTGTTCATATTTCCGCAAGAGTACTATCGATCTACCCATCTGCTGCACTTTCAATCAATCCACTGTATCTATTGAACTATCTGTCAGAATGAGAGAATCAAAAGTCCCCAGAAAATTGATAACATTCCTTTAATCGCTGTAAACAAGCGCCTCTCGTGTGTCACGTGTATGTAACACCAAACAGCATACTTTATTAGAGGTTTATATAAGAACATTTGTAATTTCTTTTCCAGCACGGAGCCTGACTGGAGTTCGTATTACAACAAAAGATGGGGACGAACCGAGTAAAGTATTGCTGGGTGTTCTGGAGCTCGTAATTAACTACAATAGGGCAGAGTGGTGGCTCTGGGGCTAAGGATCTGCGCTGGTATCCAGAAAGGTTGTCGGTTCGAATCCCCATCACTGCTAAATTTGAATTATGAAGGGAATTAGTCCAGTGGATCGAGACTGTTATTTTAGAATGAGTTCATCAAGAACACGGGGACACAGTTGGAAACTTGTTAAGGGGAAATTTCCATCTTTTTCTTTACACAAAGAATGATAGACACTTGGAATAAGCTACCAAGTAGTGTGGTAGACAGTAAGACTTTAGGGCCTTTCAAAACTCGACTTAGTGGATAGGACTGGCGAGCTTTGTTGGGCTGAATGGCCTGTTCTCGTCAGGATTGTTCTAATGTTCTAAAAGAGATCCTACTGTACTAGGCCCCTGAGCAAGGCCCTTAACCCTACAATTTCTCCAGAGGGCGCTGCACAATGGCTGACCCCACTCCCTGACCCCAAGGGGTATGTGAAAACTAACAAATTCCTAATACAGGGTGGCGCACTAAAAACCAAACCGCCTCCGACTGGCCGTCGCAATCGCGGAGCCTCATTGTCGCGATGGAGTCAGCAGCCCCAACTGTGCATTAGTAAGGAAGCTGTGAGCCAGTGGGTACAGACGTGCGTGAAAGAGATCCGGAAGATGTATTCTCTGCAACAGAGGACTGGAATAGTGGAGGTGTATGGGTCTACCGGTTCTTTTAAGGAAATGTGGGACATTTTCGCACAGAAGTTTCCTGGCGTAAACCTACCAGTAAAGAGCAATATTCACGAGTGGGTGAAGAAGTGGGTCAGTTGCAAACTGCAAAAAGAAATCGGGCTGTATCCGTTCGCACACCTGTGGTCGTAGCAGATATTCAGGAACGGATGGCCAGAAGCCCTGTAGGAAGACGACACGTAAATTGGCACAACAAGCAAATGTTTCACGCAGGTCTTGTCAACGTGTGTTGCACTCACTACAAATGAAGCCGTACAGAATGACTTGTGTCCAAGAACTGAAGGACGACGACAGGGAAAAAACCTGTATTTTATTGCACGCGGCTCCTTCAAACAATTGCAACTGGATTTTTGTGTTGCATATCTTTCATTTCGCGTACGGGCTAAAAAACATACGTCGACGTTGGAGTCGGACATGGTTCGGTTTTTAGTGCGTCACCCGATACAAGAAATTGTATAAGACGAAATAAAGAACACTGCGATGTGTTTGTGTGTGTTCTACCCGGGATTGGTTCCCTGCCTTGTGCCCTGTGTTGGCTGGGATTGGCTCCAGCAGACCCCCCGTGACCCTGTGTTCGGATTCAGCTGGTTGGAAAATGGATGAAATAAAGAACAAAAAAATAAAATAAATAAAAAATAAGCTCACTGAGGAGCATGGAAGCCACATTGAGCCGTCTCAAAATGAAATAAGAATGTCTGGAAGAATGAAGTGCAGTAACCTTTTGAAGAAACCTTATGATTACAGTTTATTTAGCTTAAGCTTCACAAGGCCATCTATAAAAGACAAAATGATCAAAAATGCAATCAATACAACATTTTCAGAGAGAGTGAGGAAACGTTAAATCATATACGATACTGGGTAGGGTTTAAAGTATTGATTTTAAAATCACACAATTGGGAAAAAGAAAACGGCAGTTGAGTGAAATCCACAACATCCCAAACAAATTGTTTCAGCATACCGTAACTTATGCTGGCAATGAAGACCCTCCATTCGGGGCTGAGCCCAACTGTTAAGCAGAACAGAGCCATGACTTGGACAGGCCGTGCTCAGCATGCCTTGAATATCTCTGAACACAAGTAATGGCTCACACACCAAGGCGTCTGCGTAACCCGAGCCATCGACCGCCGCACTTGTGCATTTCTTTGCGGCGACACTTTCCCCTTGTTATCCTCCACTGACCTTTAAACAGCAGGGGACGTTTTTTTCTCAGGGACAAATGGATCAACAGGTGGGGGAGGTGGCAGTAAATCGGACTTCTGTCACCGCCTATCGACACGTTCAGCCTGAGTTCAGCTTGGTGTTTCTTCAACCTCAAATATTTAATCACACCCCAACACACACCCACCGCATCCCAAATTTAAGGAACACAGGATGGAATGGTGTCGCTGCTGACACGTGTGCCCCCCCATTCAGTCACAGTTGATGTCTGCATGTGTTTCCACCCAAATCAACATTATTGACTGATAAATCTAAAAATAAATTAACTTAAACCCAGTGCATTTACTTACTTTGCCCATGGCTTCTGTGTGATGTTGTGTACAGATCTGTAATCTGCTAACGTTTTGCTGGGATTCATTTTTACAGATGGGCGTTCATCCACCAGAAGATAAAGACAGATCATTTGTGATTTGAATGAAAGATCGGGAGATGAAATGTAGCTAAGTTCATTAAAAAACAAGTTAGGAAGAGTATGCATGGCGTAACATTCAGACGCATTTGGGGACTTAGCTAACTGATCTGAAATTGGAAGCATATTATTTTTGGGTTTTCTTTTTTTGCATATTTCAAAGAGTCAGTTATCACAGACTCTATTATTTTCTAACAATAAGTAATTCTCAAAATTACCAGTGATAACAGAATACAATCACACGTGTTTGTAGACTACTTTAAATACTGTACCTGCTTGTCAGCAGCGCTTTATAATGTCACATACCGAGCACAAATTATTGAAGATTATTCATGCCAAAATTAAACGCAATCCATTGTGTTAACTACATGGTACATTAAATGTTGGCCCAGTCATCATAATTTAAAACATCTCTCTATTATACAAGAACATCTTGAGACGAGACGAGACTATTGCCAAGAGATTTTTTCAAGTCCCGTCCTCCTCTCCACCATTTCCGGTTAACGGCCCACACGCGCAGTCCTCTCGCCTCTCATTCGTGTGAATGCTTTTGTCAGACACAGTTCCTGCGCTCTCTTTTTACGTTTTCCTCACTTTAAGTTCCCAATAAGATAAGACTTATTATGTCCAAATCTTAATGAAGAATTTCATCCTGAAAGGTTATCAACAGAAGAAATGAGTACACGGGCAATCCTAGCACCAAGAAACGATGAAGTCAAAGAAATTAACGTGAAAACTGTCGATCGGTAACACGGCAAACTGGTTAAATGTGTATCAATAGACTATGCTGAAACAGTTGGTGGTGATGGTGCGAAAGATGAAAACATCAACTTACAATATCACAAAGAATATCTACAACCATTAACACCATTTGGTCTTCAGCCAGATGGATTACTGTAGAAACAAGGATGCATCATAATGTTATTGCGTAATTTATGTCTAAGTGATGGGCTATGCAATAGGACAAGATTAGCTGTATTGAAAATACAATTCTAACATGAAAAATTTGAACAGACGACAAGAAAGGTAATTTGTACATCTTCAGGGGTTAACATTCGACACCAAAGGAGATCTTGATATGCCATTCGTATTAAAACGATAACAGTTTCCCGTTAGTATAGGTTTTGCTATGACAATTAACAAATCACAGGGACAAACATTCGAAAAAGTCAGTTTATTTATTAGAGAGAAAGAAACGATATTCATTCACAGGCAGTTATACGTTGCGTTGTCACAATGTAACTCCAAACACGGAATCAAACTTCGAAGCGATATTGACACAAAGTTAATTTCAAATATTGTTTTTACTGAAGGTTTACAGTAAAAGTGCAAGTTTAAAAAGTATTTGTGTGTTAATATCAAAGCCAAACAGAACGAAAACGTACAATGCAACAAATACCTCCAATGCAACATGAAGCATAATTTTCTTTCAATTTACATTTTACTATTTTTTAATATGGTTAATTACTCGCTGTAATGTAAAATAGTTAGGTCTATTATGCATATGTAAGAGTTCCCATGAAAATAATCTGCTTAAAGCCGCGAAGTGGCTAGCGCATAGCGCCCTCCCAGGGATTGCTGAGCAAAGCAAGAGCCCCCTGGTATTTATTATATATATATATATATATATATATATATATATATATATATATATAGAGAGAGAGAGAGAGAGAGAGAGAGAGAGAGAGGGTGCTGTTAGTGTGTACGCCTGATGAGCCCAGAATTAGGGTGAAACACGTGTCATGTACTCTTTGCAGACCAACCACAAGCGTTACCTGGTAGGCAACCACCCATACAATCAGATTGTGATTCAGACTACAAATGCCATGAATGTAATTACCCCGATCTACATACTGTCAAATAAACGAACCACACGCCGTGGCTGACACTGACATCCGAGGTTCGATCCCCGAGAGGGGGTGCAGTGAGTGTGTACACCTGATGAGCACAGAATTAGGGCAAAACACGTGTCGAGTACTCTTTGCATTATTTCACAGTAAACTATGCAATATACAGTATATACATACATACAATTCACTTCTCTTTGGTCTGCCTCAAAAGTTATTACATAAACTTCAACTTGTTCAAAATTCGGCTGCTCGTATAATTACTAAAACACCCTATTCTGATCACATTACACCCATTATTCAGCAGCTTCATTGGCTGCCAATAAAGTTTAGGGTCAACTACAAAATTTTAGTCCTTACATATAAGGCCATTCATAATCTTGCCCCCACATATCTCTCACAGCTCCTACAAGTCACTAAACCCTCTCGTATGCTCAGATCCTCTTTTTCCATTAACTTAAATAATCCACCAGCACGTCTTGTTACGATGGGATATCGCGCATTTAGCAGATCGGCACCTTCCTTATGGAACTCATTACCTGCTTATCTTAGGAATATGACTACCCTTCACTAATTTCAGGCTAATCTTAAAACTTATCTGTTCAAAATTGCTTATTCATTGTAACTGTTATTGCTGTTTTATCTGATGTTTTATTTGGATTTTAAATTTTCTAGTTATTGAATGTTTATTTTTTAACCTGATTGTACAGTGACCTTGAGTTTTTTGAAAGGCGCTTCAAATAAAATGTATTATTATTATTATATTATATATATATATATATATATATATATATATATATAAATGATTGCTTTTCACTATGGCACACAACTTTTCTTTCAGTTTAAAATGTGATCCTGTGCCAAAACAAAAAATTCCTATTGCTTGCACCCATATGCTACCATTAAGCCATCATTTCCAACATTAAAGTGGCGTCCCTGGGTGGGACAGAAGTTAAAATTCTCACATCTCCTACAATAATGTGAGGTTACTTAGTGTGCAGAAGCTAAGATCCTAAAATTTCCTACATTCATTTGACGCCCCTGGGTGGGCACGAAATAGAAATCCCTGCCTCATTGTCCTACACCAACCATTAATCAATTCCTTTCCTCAACGTCTATACACCATTTCCTTCAGTTATCTGGTGTCGCTGGGTGGGTAGTTAAAATTCTCACATTTCCTACATGAATTTGGCATCTCTGGGTGGCCATGAAACAGAGATCCCTCACTTGTTTTCCTACACCTTGCATCCGAATGCTACCAGTGTTGAGAATCTGACATCTTCAAACCTCTATTATGGACTGAAAACATTTTTTTCTGTGAAATCCTGCATGGATTTCTGGGTTTAGGAAGTCAAGAAACACTTACGGCTATTTGTGATCAGACTTTGTTAGCTCCGCAACACCACCATTTTATTGTGTATTTGTTCACCACCATTTTGTGATTCCTGTTATGAGGACACTACTTGAATCCGGAAGGCATAGTCCAAAGCGTTGCAGCATCTGGAGTCGCTGATTCGACGTTTTAAACACCGGGACAATTGGTCTGTCCTCATCTGTGATGGTCGATAAAACCAAAGAACTCTGTGTACGTTTCTTTTTTGACTTGCAGTTCTAAAATCTTTAGCATTTCCCTTCTGACTTTGACTTTTGGTTAACGTTTTGGCTTTGGGAATACGTTTAACATCACCTTGGTGTGTTATAGCGGGTCCACGGCTCAAAAAAAATAACATAATCCATTGGCCAGCTTGTTCGCCCTGGGCCTACTCACACAGCCAAGGACAGTTGGTGATGTAATTGGGGTGAGAAACACCTGCACGTGAAGGTTCGGTCTTTCTCAGTTGCTTCACTGGCTTCCTGCAGCATACGATTGAGATGCTGTGCCCATGGAGCCTTATAAGAGGAGTCCAGCACAAGAAGAGGGCAATGAAACAAAAGAGGATCGGAGGTTAAAGGATGGAGAGAAAGGCAGGAGTGGGAGAGAACCGGTGCTTAGAGGGAAGCAGGCGGACGGGAATGGCGCCCCAGGAAGTAGCATGTGACGAACACTCAGGAGGGGACAAGGAGGTTCACTCCTGTTGAGCAACCAGGGAGCAGGAGTGATGGTTATGCTCCTGAGTGTCCTCTCATTGGATGGAGCCAGCGATCAGCAGCGGTGAGGCGATGGTGCGCTTTCGCCAGGTGGAGCCTGGAAAGGCAGCGGTGGGCATGGGAGTAGGGTCCGGTGGCTCCCTGTGCAACGCCATGGATCAGGCGGTGGGGACATGGGCCAGATTTGAAGGATGTCTGCGCCTGTTGGTGGATGTCTGTCTGTTCTGCGAGGTCCCAGAGAGGCGTCGGGTTTTTAAAGGGAAGCACCAGGGATTGAGGATCTTAAAGAGGACTCCTGTGTGAATTTTAACCTCGTTTTAATGAATTTATTTGTTTGAGTATTTTAACCTCCGCTAACACTTGAACATTTTTATGGATTATTTATTTATTAACTTTTGAGCACTGCACTTTTTGAACGCTTGGTTTGGTTGAGTTTTTGTAATAAAAGCACTTGCACTTTTCACCATCCCCTTGCTTGGTGTGTTTTGTCCTCATCTGCCACACTCATCTTGGCTACGACTGTGTCGGATTCAAGAGGCTCCCATTATAGAAGAGAGAGTGTTGTGATGTGAACTTTTGCATACAAGTTGATAAATATTTTGTATGTCTTTATTTGTAACTTAGACAAAGCAATATAAAATTAGTGCTACATTATTGATAATGACAGCAAAGGTTTGATGGTTTAAGAACCCCTTCCGCCCCTTTTAGGACTGAGTCTCTTTGTAATTTTACAACAGGGTTGGGTGAAGTGCCTCAAACAAGTTTGGCCAATGGCTGGAGTCTCTCAGCCAACCCCCACAGGATAGCCAGGCTGCCTAACTGCCCAGCTTTACCTTAACACCTGGTTTGGAGGGCAGGTGTGAAGGTGCGGTCTTGTATCAAAAGCCTTTAAGTACCACAACGCCCTATTGGCTGTAGGGGTTGGACAGAAAACCTATAAATTTGCTTACTTTACCCTTCCCTATCTCTCTTACCACACTTATGGAAGACCATCTCACACACCAGGAACTGAAAAGGACAACACAATGAAGAGCACAGCTTGGCAGCCATATTGAGACAGGCATGCGGCCTGTTCTGAAGAAAGCTGACCACAAATGAAGACTTAACTCGAGACATTTTAAGTAACTAACAAGTCTGTGTGCAGCCTGAAACTACACATCACCATTTTATCAGGTTGTATGGTTGCCAATATTCAAATGTACTTTGCATATTGTTATACGAATATTATTAATAATACATTATTTAAAGTGTAACTTAACTCCTGCTTGTCTTTTACTACACCTAGTTACCTGAGGTTATAAATGTAGAAGAGAAGGTGTGGAGAAGTTATATGGTACCTTATAAACAGTGCTAAGTCTGGGAGATTTGAGGCATATTAATAATACAAAAGGGGAAAGTAGAGGAATATATTACTCTACCAAAACAAAACAGAGAGCAAGGAGCCGACCCGCACCATTACACTTGGTTAGCAATCCATTTCTGAGTTCTGACTTGGTGCCACAGACTGGGTGATGAATCTCAAGTTTTTCACCGCTCAGGCCGCTGGCAGTACCAGCCAGGTCCCATTGCTCTGTTTTACATCCTCAGCATAAAGATGTGTGTGTGTTAAGTTAACTGGAAAGGATGGAGTGACGTGGCTCTGTGATGAATCCTTTCTACAGTTGGCCCCTGTCTGATCTAGCTACTCTGCTACCATGTGCTGATTAAACAACTTTTGAGTACATTTTATAAAAATACTCAAATATTAAAAAACACTTCTCTGATTATAAAAAAGCTACACCAAAAATCAGAAGCCACAGGAACACCCCAAGATCACATCTGTGAACATCTGGCCCAGAGAGTGACAGCCCAGCGAAGAATTCCTGTGTCAGGCCAGTAATCAAAGTCCTCCGTTTTCAACGTGTTGCTGTAATTACATCCCGGAATAATGTGATTTTTTTTTTTCCAGTCACTTCAGTTTTTTGAGGTTCAATTCATCACCCCAAGTCTCCAAAAACAATATGAGCCAGTCCAGAGCTTTACAGATTATTCGTAACCTGCCTAACGCAATTATCATGCATGTTCAGTTGAACAAGGAAGCCATTTTTATAGAACCTGAACCACACGGTAAGAGAATACGGGAATTCAGCTTCAAGAAAAATGAACAGTAATTACATAATCTTCAGTGTCAAGAAAATACATATAAAGTCATGTGAAAAAGTAAGTGCCCCTTCATTTGTTTCGACCCTGACTCCGACTCCTGTCTTTTGAGTTTGCTCTTGCCCTTTTGACTTTTCTGGTTGGGGCCACGGCACGTCCGTTTAGTTGTATGAAATTAAATCAAATGTAAAAAACTGGCTGTGCAAAAATGTGGGTCCCCTTGTCATTTTGCCGATTTGAATGCCTGTCACTGTTCAATGCTGATTACTTGGTGTGATGAGCTCATTAAGCCTTCATAGACTGGTGTGTCCAATCATGAGATATAAAGGTATTTAAGGTGGTCAATTGCAAGTTGTGCTTCCTTCCCTTTGACTCTCCTCTGAAGAGTGACAGCATGGGATCCTCAAAGCAACTCTCCAGAGATCTGAAAACAAAGATTGTTGAGTCTCCTGGTTTAGGGGAAGGCTACAAAAAGCCATCTCAGAGGTTTAAACTGTCAGTTTCAACTGTAAGGAATGGAATCAGGAAATGGAAGGCCACAGGCACAGTTGCTGTTAAACCCAGCAGGTCTGGCAGGCCAAGACAAATCCAGGAGCAGGATATGTGCAGGATTGTGTGAATGGTTACAGACAACCCACAGATCACCTCCAAAGACCTGCAAGAACATCTCGCTGCAGATGGTGTATCTGTACATCGTTTTACAATTCAGCTCAATTTGCACAAAGAACATCAGTATGGCAGGGTGATAAGAAAGAAGCCCTTTCTGCACTCACGCCACAAACAGAGTCGCTTGTTGTATGCAAATGCTCATTTAGACAAGCCAGATTCATTTTGGAACGAAGTGCTTTGGACTGATGAGACAAAAATTGAGTTATGTGGTCAGAACAAAAAGAGCTTTGCATGGCAGAAGAAGAACACCGCATTCCAAGATAAACACCCGCTACCTACTGTCAAATTTGGTGGAGGTTCCATCATGCTGTGGGGCTGTGTGGCTAGTTCAGGGACTGGGGCCCTTGTTCAAGTCGTGGGTCACTGGGGCCATCCAGGACCGGAGTTGGGGACCCCTGCTCTACAGGCTTTGCAACTCTTCAGGTGTCTCCACGGAAGGTCTGTGAGGTTTAGGTCTGAGTTTTGGCTGGTGTCACTCAGGCACCCTCAGAGACTTGTCCCAAAGCCACTCCAGCGTTGCCTTGGCTGTACTATATGCTTTGGGTCATTGTCATGCTGGAATGTGAATCATCACGTCTGAGGTGTTGTGGACTCTGGAGCAGGTTTATTTCCGGGACGTCTCTGTATGTAGCTGCATTCACCCTCCCCCTAATTCTGACTAGTTTAAATGTCCCTGTCCCAATAACACAATCCTGCCATCACCATAGGGTTGGTATTAGGTAGGCATTGAGACCTCAACCTACATAGTCTTTAATTTTGTTACAACTAAACCTTTCTTATTCAGAAAAGCCAGCTTTTTGAAAAAAGGAAGAATAGAAAGCACAAACATTGACAGCCTTTGTAAAAATACCTGGATGAGACAATACAACAACTTATCGATTAGCCCACTAAACAGCCACCTGATGGGCCAAACGGCCTTATGCCACTTGTTAAAATGTCTTGTGCTCAATAAAACAATTGAGCATTTGGTGAACTCTGGTACCATGACACTCAAAACGTGCCACATACTGTACTACTTGGGCTTCATTATGCCTCTTTAACATGCACAACAAAATTTCCCTCAAAATGCCCTTTTTTCTCCCAGAAAGGCAATTTCCTTTTGGCTATCTGATACTAAAAAAGAATGTGTTCCCTCAGATTAATGACGTGTTTACCCAAAAGGAAGTCGCCACCCATCTGAAGCACTGCCTGTTTACCCCTTCCAGACTCCACTCCTCAGAGCTGCGCTCATCAGCCAGGCCAGGCCGCCAGTTCACAAGCCAAGCCGAGCAGCCGCCCACTTCTCATATCAGCTGCCTACTTCACATTTGATTTTTTCCATCATCTCCTTTCTAAATCAGTTAAAGCCCTGGTGGTCCAATGTGACGGGCGTCTCAGATGTGGTCAAATGCGTGCTTCTCTGATCTGATCCTGGGCCCTCATGGAACTATAGGCTCCTATTAAATTGCATCTCCAATTAAGACATCAATGCCTGCTGCTAGAACAAAGTGCCAGGATGGACAGTGCTCTCTACTTTAGGTGGTGGGGGACCACAGAGTGTCATGGATCGCTTTCAATGTATGCTGTAATGCTTGCTGTGTTGTTTACATTTGTTCAATTGAGTTGTGGTTTGTTATACAGTAATCCCTCACTACTTCGCGGTTCACTTTTCGCGGATTCACGACTTATATGTAAGCATATCTAAATATATAACGCAGATTTTTCGCTGCTTCGCAGGTTTCTGCGGACAATGGGTCTTTTGACTTCTGGTATTTGCTTCCTCAGTTGGTTTGCCCAGTTGATTTCATACAAGAGATGCTATTGGCGGATGGCTGAGAAGCTACCCAATCAGAGCACGCAGTTAAGTTCCTGTGTGCTGCTGATTGGCTCAGCGACGGAGCGCTGCATTAACCAGGAAGTCTCATCTCACTCATTCAGCATTAACGTGCTCTTGCTACTGCATTCAGGGGATTATCACCTTCATCGTCATCATTTTTACTGCGCAGCATATTCATCACCATCATCACGTCATATATAGCTACGTGTACTTCGCTATACAGTAAGTGTAAACTTATCTACCGATTTCATATTGCTTAGCAGTTGTCCCTGTTATTAATAGAGTAAAGGGTGGGTTGTAAACAATACAGGGAGGGTTTAAAAACGTCCAAATACATGTTAAATAATTAAATAAATATGGTGTCCCTACTTCGCGGAAATTCAGTTATCGCGGTCGGCCTTGGAACCTATCTCCCGCGTTAAGTGAGGGTTTACTGTAATACGATACACACATACTTTATATACACAGACACACACAGTGGAACCTCGGGTCACGACTGTAATTCTTTCCAAAACTCTGGTCACAACCCAATTTGGTCGTGACCCGAAGTAATTTCCCCCATAGGACTGTATGTAAATAGAATTAATCCGTTCTGGACCGTACAAGCTGTATGTAAATATATATATATTTTTAAAGATTTTTAAGCACAAAAATAGTTAATTATACCATAGAATGCACAGTGTAATAGTAAACTAAATATTTACTTACTTCTTCTGTAATGTTTACTTCTTCTGCTTGGGCTCTCTCGCTCGCTCACTCTCTCTCTCGCTCACTCTCGCTCGCTCACTCTCTCTCTCTCTCGCTCACTCTCGCTCGCTGCACAGGGAGAGACTGAAAACGTGCGGAAATCATCAGCGCATACGAACTGGAAGGGAAACTGGCTTATTTGTCACCCGAGTGTGTGGTCGTGAACAAATGCAAAAGTTTGGCGAACTTTTTGGTCGTAACCTGAGTTGTACTTGGTCCAAGATGTTCGTGACCCGAGGTTCCACTGTATATAATATATATATACACACACACACTCACATACACTAGGGGGCTTCAGCCCACCACCCCATGGCCTGCGCAACACACCAGCCACTTCATGTCTCTGCCACTCGCATTGTGAAGAGGGGGGCTAAACGCACCCCAAGGAGACGCAGTCGCTCCTCCTGAACCTCCTCTTCAACGGTGATACAATGGGAAACAAATAGTTTTTTGGTTTTTTTTACCTCCTCTTTGCTTGATCAGCTGCTGGCTTGCTGCTGCTGCCATACCACGTGATCTGCATCTTATGCGGCTCTTCAAATATTTAAAAGCCTGTACAGCAGCTGTCCTTTTGTCTCACTGCCTTGTCTCTCTTCTCCCCCAGACATCCTCTGCTTCTGTTGGGGGTCCCGCTCCAGAGGCGCACCCCTATGAAGATAAAGATTATATACGGTGTATATATACTAGCCATCCCCCATGGCATTGCCCACGTAGACGTGAAACAGGACAGCGAATAGAGCCCCACCCGGCTCCCCACACCCGACGTCACTCTTCCCCCTCTCCTCGGCCTGCAGCCTCGGATTAGCACAAATAAATTGCTCCTGCAAGCGAAAACTATGATTCTTAACGCAATGAGAGAAGTCGCAAAATCAACCGGAATGTTCAAGCAAATTCTAGAAAGAAAACCAGATCTAAATCCGTTAAGTAGTTCTCTCATTCGATAGCTAAGCAGATGTAAGATGCGCCCCTCCCCTCGGCCCACTGCGTCTCTCTCAGATTCGCGCAAATAAATCGGTACAGCAAGTGAACTATGATACTTAGTGCGGTGACAGAAGTCGCAAAAATCGATCGGAATGTTCAAGAAAATTATAGAAAAAAACTTGATCTCAATCCATCAAGTAGTTCTCTTATGAAAAGCGGAGAGACATACAGACAGACAGATGTCAGATTTTATATAGATATATATATACACACCTCAGGGTGACCAGAGCCAACCTGTCTCGTGCTATAAGGAGAGCTAAGTGGGCATACGTGCAGAGGATTAACAAACAATTTAGCAGCACCAGAGACACACGTCGTATGTGGCAGGGCATTCAGACAATTACAAACTACAAGCCCAACCCACACAGCAGCGATGGTGATGCCTCCCTACCAGATAAGCTGAACAACTTCTTCAAACGGTTTAAAGCGCAGAACAAAGTGCCTGCAAGAAAAGCAACACCTCCCTCCACTGACCAGGTACTCTGTCTTTCCATAACTGACATGAAGAGGACTCTATCCAGAGTCAATCCATGTAAGGCTGCAGGACCTGACAAAATACCTGGTCATGTGCTCAAAGAATGTGCCAGTCAACTGGCTGGTGTCCTCTCAGACATCTTCAACACATCTCTGAGCCAGTCGTCAGTCCCAGCATGCTTCAAGTCGGCCACCATCATACCAGTGCTGAAGAAGTCATCAGTGACATGCTTGAATGACTACCGACCAGTTGCACTCATAACAATCATAATGAAGTGCTTCGAAAGCTTAGTCATGTCATACAATAAAGACTAATCTCCCTGCCTCCCTTGACCCTCTTCAGTTTGCATACCGCTCAAACAGGTCAACTGAGGATGCCATATGCTCTGCCCTTCACCTCTCCCTGACACATCTGGATAAAAAAAGACACATATGTCAGGATGCTATTCATAGACTTTAGCTCTGCCTTCAACACAATCATCCCTCAAAAACTGGTTGTAAAACTGAGCAGGTTTGGCCTGAACACCACCCTCGGCAATTGGATCCTGGACTTCTTGACAGAGAGGCCCCAGTCAGTTCAGATGGGCTGCAACACTTCCAGCAACATCACACTGAGCACCGGAGCGCCACAGGGCTGTGTGCTTAGTCCACTGCTGTTCATCCTGCTGACTCACGATTGCACAGCCACGCACAACACCAACCACATCATCAACGACGGTGTTGGAACTGATAAGCAGGGATGATGAAACAGCATACAGAGATGAGGTGGAACGGCTGTCTGCATGGTGTAAAGACAACAGTCTCTCTCTCAATTTTGACGAGACAAAAGAGATAAGCGTGAACTTCAGAAAAATCACATCCTGCCCACATCCCTCTCAGCATCAACGGTTTAAATGTGGAGACTGTTAGGAGTACCAAGTTCCTCGGTGTGCACATAACTGAGGAATTTACGTGGACACATAACACCTCATCACTAATCAAGAAAGCCCAGCAGAGACTACACTTCCTGAGGCGGCTGAAGCGAGCAAGTCTTCCCCTTCCATCCTCACCATGTTCTACAGAGGCACCACTGACAGTGTTCTGACCAGCTGCATCACTGTCTGGTATGGCAACTGCAACATATCTGACCACAAGCGCCTGCAAAGGATAGTGAAGACAGCAGAGAACATTATTGGGGTGCCTCTCCCTTCACTACATGACATATTTTACAAATGCAGTGTCCGCAAGGCCTGCAGCATTGAGCAGGACCCCTTACACCCCTCACATGGACTTTTCACACTTCTGCCATCCAAGAGATGATACTGCAGCATCAAAGCCAGATCTGCCAGGCTGCAGGAGACTTTTCACCCCCAAGCTGTCAGACTTCCTTAACACCAGGCTGCCCCCTGGGATCTTCCACACGGCCTCAACCACCTCGAAAAACAGAACTTTTATACATGCAGGTCACTGTCCTGTAAAGACGAGTGTGCAGGTAGAAAAGAACTGAAAATCTCATACTGACCATTAAGAATTTTGACACTCTTGATATCCTTCTGTTGAGAAACATTCTGACCTGTCATTGTTTACACATGTCTTAAACAACTATGATCATACACTGATAAATAATATAGATAATACAGAAATTATTTATTATATTACATATCTATTGACTATATTCACATATCTAGATTGCAAATACCATACATTGCATCAATGTTAATATTGCTAACTACATGTCAATATTGCTGCTACTTCTTTGTCTTGTCTTTGCACAATGTCTTATCTTGTTTGTGTTTTAAATTTTAATTTTAACTCTATTGTTAATTTATTATTTGCACATCATGTTGCTACACTGTGGACCTTGAGCTTCGCAATTTCGTCTATCTGTATACTTGTATATGGTTGAGATGACAATAAAGTTCACTTTGACGGATTTATATATATATATACTGTATATATATATATATATATATATACTGTATATATATATATATATATATACTGTATATATATATATATATATACTGTATATATATATATATATATATATATATATATATATATATATATATATATATATATATATATATACTGATATATATATATATATATATATACACATACATATATACTCATATTATATATATATATATATATATATATATATATATATATATATATATATATATATATATATATATATATATATACACACACACACACACACACATATTATATATATATATATATATATATATATATATATATATATACACACACACACACACATATTATATATATTATATACACATACACATACACACACACACACACACACATCTACATACATATACAGTCGATTCCTCTTAATTGGGACACATTAGAACTAGGACATTTTGCCCCAATTAAGCAGCTGCCCCTATTAAGCAAATTCCACATAAAATTAAACAATAAATAATTTTCTTTCAATATTTTAATAAAATTATTGAACCCAAATATAAATTATAAGAAAATAATATTAGCTGTGAAGAAAAAATAATAAATTCTAAAGTAAAATAATTAGGTATGTACATACAATTTAATGCTGCAAAAATGCATCAAGTGTAGTCTGTCTTTTGTTTTTGTAAGTTTGTACTTTGTCCTTTGCAGTTCGTCTTTTCTGTAATGCCCATTCCTCACGCAGTTGATTTTCTTGTTGTAAGAAATGCACTATGGTATATTTTGGTACACCAGTTATCTCAGTGAGCCTACGATGGCTTGTATTAAATGGCTGGCTTTTAATTTTATCCAGCAAAGCAATTTTACTTGAAAGCGTAAAATAATTTCTTGGCATCTTGGCAAGGGTTATAATTTTATAAATAAAATTGACAAAAAAAAGTTTACTTATACGTTATACGTAGACGCGAGGTGGTGTAGGGGTAACTGAATACGGATCAGCAGTGGTGATGGTAGACTATTAAGCAGACATGTGTTACTCCACTCTAAGATTGTACTATCTAAACTTACCAGTGCTTCTTCGACGGGCGACGATAGATGACTGACTTGCAGCACACGTCTGCTACTGTCCCAATTAAGTGGAATGTTGTCCGAATTAAGCATTTAAATTATGTATTTTGGTTTTCATTCCTTGAGATTTGGCCCAAATAAGCGGCTGCCCCAATTAACCGGTGGTCCAATTAAGCGGAATCGACTGTATACATATACTTACATACATACATATATTATATACATATATTATATATATATATTATATGTATGTGTATGTATGTATGTGTAGGTCTGTACAGAACAAAACAGCAGTTCATTTCCCCCATACAGGTGACGGTGTCTCTCTCAAGTCGTCCCCAGTTTGGACACACACAGGGTGTGTGGAAACCCAGCCTTGTCAAATCCTTGGGGGCCAATAGAAGGTGCTTCCCCAGCCTCCCTCGTTTCCACACGACCCAGAAGTGCTCCAGACAAGCTACTTGAAGTAGCTTCAAAGGATTCCACTGCCTCACCTGAAGGAGTCTGAGTCAGTAGGCAACGGGTGGGTGACACTCAGCAGGAGGAGGAAGAGAGGCTGAAGAGAGCACGGATTTGATTTATACTTGTGTTATTGGTGGCTGTGTTCATTTGAAAGGTATTGGTGACAAATAAATATCCTTAATTTGAACCTGGGACTGTGATGGGTAGAATCTGAGTATCAGGGCTTAGTGGTGCCCTCTTGTGGTTACGACATAAACACATATCTGACTCAAAAAATAACAATTTTTTTTTTTTAATCATACATTTCTCAGAACATTTCCAAAATTTAATCACTCTCAAAATACTCTTCCTGAGACACAATACACTTGTCCCCCGCTTTTTCCATTGTTCAAAACTGTTCTGAAACTCTTCCAAGGTGATGGCCTTCAGTGCCTCTGTTGTTCGCTTCTTCACCTCCCCTACATCCTGAAAACGCTTTCCTTTAAGGTCCCTCTTCATTCTTGGAAATAAGACAAAATTGCAAGGTGCAAGTTCCGGGGAGTGGGAGGTGGGGGGTGTGTGAAACCACTGTCGTCCTGTTTTTCATAAGAAACTGACGCACACTCAATGCTGTTTGAGCAAGAGCGTTGTCATGATGCAGAAGCCACTAACCTGATTACATCAATTCAGGTGGTTTTCTCCATACGCAATCACTTGAGCACTTCTATATTATATATATTTATATTAATACATATATATATATTAATATATATGTATTAATACATATATATTAATATATATATATTAATACATCCATCCATTATCCAACCCGCTATATCCTAACTACAGGGTCACGGAGGTCTACTGGAGCCAATCCCAGCCAACACAGGGCACAAGGCAGGAAACATACCCCTGCCGGGCAGGGTGCCAGCCCACCACAGGGTGCGCACACGCACACACACACTAGGGACAATTTAGAATTGCCAATGCACCTAACCTGCATGTCTTTGGACTGTGGGAGGAAACCGGAATACCCGGAGGAAACCCACGCAGACAAGGGGAGAACATGCAAACTCCACGCAGGTAGGACCCGGGAATCGAACCCATATATATATATATATATATATATATATATATATATGTACAGTGGAACCTCAGTTTGTGAGCATAATTCGTTCCGGAAACGTGCTCGTAGTCCAAAGTGAATTTCCCCATAAGAAATAATGGAAACTCAGATGATTTGTTCCACAACCCAAAACTATTCATATAAAAATGATTAATACAAAATATAAAGTAAAAATACATAAAACAAATTCAACGCACTTTACCTTTGAAAAGAATCATGGCTGGTGTGAGTGAGTTTCTAAACTCTTGTGGGATTGCACCCAACGGGACGACACACGGAAGAGCGTCCCAAAGCAATCGCAGCCTCCCAGAGCTGTAGCAGTTCGCCATAAAAGTGAATCCGAAAAGATCGTGGACATGCTATAAGCGCCTGTCGTCAATGGGTGATACAAGGAACAAGGAACATTATAAATGCGCAGGGCCCTGCCTGACTCCTGTGTCTGTTTCAAGCTGAATAAAGCTGGTGTTGCTGAAGTACTGAGACTCAGCTTTGTGTTTTAGCATGCAAGACGGGGACTCGCACGTTACAGCACACACGAGCGCGCGCACACACACACACACACGAGCGCGCGCACACACACACAGTCACAATGCTAATGCTGCAGTAAACAGTATACGCTCCTACGGATGTTTACTATGAGTGAGGCACGCCGACTCAGACGGAGAATAGGAGACGATTACCCACAATCCCGCAGCGAGAGAGAGAAGAACCATCAGCTCAGTTGTGATCACATGACGCTCAGCAGACAAAGCGTATACATACTGCTCGTACTGCAAGACCTCGCTCGTTTATCAAGTCAAAATTTATTAAAAATTTTTGCTCGTCTTGCAAAACACTCGTAAACCAAGTTACTCGCAAACCGAGGTTCCACTGTGTGTGTATATATATATATATATATATATATATATATATATATATATAAATATATATATAAATAAATATACTGTATATATTATATATATATATATTTATATATTTATACAATATATAGTGACCACAGGGGGACATCACTGAGCCCCAAACCCAAGACTCAGCAATACACTACACTGTTGTAGATTAAAATAAAGGATTTTTATTTTCTCCAGGCACTTCTTGCAGTTCTCTTCCCAGTAATCAGCCACAACTACACAAATAAATCAAATAAACAATAGGACTCCCCAATGTGAGGCAGCGGACTCCTTTTATGTCGGACCCAGGAATGCTTCTGGTGTTACACGGTGTCCTTGAGGTAGCACTTCCAGGCCACAGAAAAAGTAGGAAAGTCTTCCCCCATCACCGCCCTCTATTGAACCCCAGGGACCCCCAACAGGACTCCACTTCCGGACTCCAAGTCCCAAGTACACCCAGGCCCCACCGGGTGTCCCAATTGAGTTACCATACGAGGACCACTGCCAACAAGTGTATGGGGGATGGAACAAATCCTGATCCTCGGCGTTTCTTAGTCTGTCCGTTAAAACTTACCTGCCGGGTACAAACGCATTCCCTTGCCCAGCTGGCCAATCCATTTTGCATCATCGCACTGGCCTCCCATCTGGGTAATGAAACATCTTCTGCTCTGTCTGGGATGCCCATTCTCATCCTAAATGAATATCAGTGGGATGATGGGTGGGTGGGATGATTTGAAATGGTTTTAAATTCAGGAAGTCAAACACCTCACATGAATAATTCATAGTAAAGGAGAACATTTTCAAAGAAAAAAAAAAAATCAAAAAGAAAAATGCCCAAACCACCCCACTTTAACAAATTATGAATGTAGGGGAGTTGGCGTTGTACATTTCATGTAACCACAGTCCTTAGATTTAATTTTTTTTTGCCAATTCATGAAACCAGTTGGAAAACATCAGGAAAGAAGTCTGTCACTAATAGATTAGATAATAGAGGAAGATGACATGCCAACGCACACACGTTGTTTTGGAGGCAGTTAAGGACAGGGTGGTCAAAAAAACATGAGAGACAGAAAAAGCGGTAACACACTGGAGCAAAGCCAAGAATGTCTGAGGAAACGATCCAAAAGAAAAGTGAGCATCTTTTCTGTGTCCTCCTGGCCTGATGAGAGTACAAGGCCAGAAAAATAAATAATCTGCATAGGACAAAAGCTTAACAGATGGACGGGCATTAAAAATTACTCAGTGGTTACTGTTGCCAGCTGACAAATCCCCCACCTTGGGTTTGAAATCCCGTGCCCGCTTGTTGACTCTGTGGAGTCTGCATGTTCTCCAGCCATCTGCGTGAGATTTCCTGGCTCTCAATCTCACATGCCCAATGATGGTCATCTTCGACACATGATTAATGTATATGTTGTGGGGGGGATTGGAGACACCAGCGAAGTAAAGAGTGCCCTCAAGCCGCTAAGCAACGAAACAGTTAAGTCGACGAGCTTTGTGCCCCCCTGATAACACCTGCACTGCAGTTCCGAAATGGATGCACCCCATGGTTCAAATTGCCTCACTACTGCCCGGACCACCGGTAGGAAAGATGGGCCGGGTGTTAGCAGCAGGTGTTGCATCCCAATTCAGTCAGTGCCCCTTCACCCCCAAACCTGGCAAAAATGTCAAATTTTGAAATCAGAGATGTTTCACCATCAGGGCTTGCACTGAAGTCAATACTGGACCTCGGCTTTCACTACGGATTATTGCAAGATCCAATCTCTCTATTATAATAAAAAAATCCTGGGACGTGACGAGATTTTTTAGCCTGGGATGAGACGTGACTTTTTCAGAGAGATACTTTCACATCCTGCAAGACGAGACTTTGTGCCAAGAGATTTAACCACGCATGGAGCCAGAAATAAAAGACAAAGAGTACATGACAAAGTAGAACGTCGTAAAGAATTCGAAAACGTTGGCGCCATACACATGCAGAGCAGGTTAGAGATAATGGAAGTATGAAAATTCGAAAGTCTCAAAAAAAATGATAGTAAAGATCGCATTTGCGCAAACAAACGGAAATTATTACTCGGTCAAATAACGGAACAGCGAAAAGAGATTGAATATATTGTTTGGATTCAAACTTTAAGTCGGAGACTTGTAGATCGTTTAATTCGTATTGCCATCAGGAAAAAATGTTGTGTTTCTTCAAAATGAAGAGGTGTATCCACGAGAATTAAAAGATTTGTTGTTTGGTGAAAGTGAAATGGGCGGCACAGTGGCGCAGTGGGTAGCGCTGCTGCCTCGCAGTTGGGAGACCTGGGGACCTGGGTTTGCTTCCCGGGTCCTCCCAGCGTGGAGTTTGCATGTTCTCCCCGTGTCTGCGTGGGTCTCCTCCGGGCGCTCCGGTTTCCTCCCACAGTCCAAAGACATGCAGGTTAGGTGGATTGGCGATTCTAAATTGGCCCTAGTGTGTGCTTGGTGTGTGGGTGTGTTTGTGTGTGTCCTGCGGTGGGTTGGCACCCTGCCCAGGATTGGTTCCCTGCCTTGTGCCCTGTGTTGGCTGGGATTGGCTCCAGCAGACCCCCGTGACCCTGTGTTCGGATTCAGCGGGTTGGAAAATGGATGGATGGCTGGATGAAAGTGAAATCCACATACGTGAGCAGCAGAAACGCAAAGTGGCTGGCGCATTGGGGATTGGGGTTTGGTGAGCGGAGCCCCCTAGTTCTCTTAAAAGATGAAAGTTTACAAATGCACTGCCTGCAGCCAGGAACCCGCGAGGATGTGCATTTCTGAGGCTCATTCACAGGTGACGATTGAGTATGCAGTGCTTGATTCTTTACAGATCATAGAACAGGAACACAAGCTAATAAATGACCTGCTAATGACAGCACAAAGCAAAACACCGACTGCACCAAGATAGTCGGACGACGCACCTCACTTACTCAACGCAGCCTTCGTACGTTATCCGCATTGTCAGGGAGCGTCAGTCACGCCACTACCATGTGGCGCGTTTCCCCGAGGGTGATCCTGCTCGCAGAATCCTCATTGTTGAGGACCTGAGCAGCTGAACCAGGCCGAGGAGATGCCCACCTAACACCTGGTTGCAGCAGATAGAGGGTCATTTCCGGAGGGTGGGAATGGACCACCTGTCAGCCTGTGGGTTGCCAACCAGGCTCCCAAGCGGTTTTGTCGAGTGGTGGGTGCGGCAACACGCTCTCCCAGTGCATGCTACCCAGCCTGAACCTGACCTGTCACACTCCCTAAATAATAATAATTCATTACATTTATATAGCGCTTTTCTCAGTACTCAAAGCGCTATCCACACAGGGAGGAACCGGGAAGCGAACCCACAATTTTCCACAGTCTCCTTACTGCAAATCAGCAGCACTACCACTGCGCCACCTGTGAGGACCAACAGAGTGCCCACTCTATATGAACCACTCCTTAGGTAGGTGGTACGTGTCAAAGTAGCATCCATATGAATGCCAGGACCTAGCGATACCCAGCAGAGCAATGCCCAGAGTATTTATCTGAGGACCAGAGGCCCGCATGTTTCCTCGTGCTTATTAGAAAGATTATTGGATGGCTAATTAAACTCAAGGTTCATATCATTGGGATGAGCACCTGGAGGAGAATCCACACACAGACACACACACAGAGAAAAGAAGAACATGTCAAGACCACACAGACAGCGGCGGGTGCAGCCCAGGATGTGAACCCAAGTCACTGCAGAGACTGAAGCGTCACTCATAACTACCAAGCCATCAGGTCAGCCCTGCGTCCCCGATTCAAATCTGAACAATTTTAATTCACTCCAGAGGAACCTTCCTCTCTTATTGTGAAAAAAATTAAAAAATAAGCAGTCGCCTTTTCAGTAGTCACATTACAGTAGACATTAAATGAGAAGCAGATGTCTTAAAGGGAAACTTGAAGAGTTTGAAAATATATATATGGCATTTTGCCCTGGGTCATATAGACAGGAGATCAAACAGATGTTTCAAATGATAAAAGTGGCAGCGTAACAGTCAACCATTTAGAGCCCAGAACGGTTTGATTTCATTTTATTTAGGCATGTAGGGAGCAGCAGCTGGTAAGCACAGTGGCACAGTAGTTAGTTCTGCCTCCACACAGGTCCGGAGTCCTGGGTTCTAATGTGACAGTATTGATTTGGGAAAGTTAGAAACACCCGGAATCACTCCAAAGGTAAATGTGTGAGTGTGGGTGTGCATGAGTGGGCTGTGCCCACTCCTACCTAATGCCCAGTGCTGCCAGGATTGGTTCCACCTCACACAGACCCGGACTGGCATTAAGTGGATTTATGAATATTATGTTAAATATAGGGCGGCACGGTGGCGCAGTGGGTAGCGCTGCTGCCTTGCAGTAAGGAGACCAGGGTTCACTTCCCGGGTCCTCCCTTGCATGGAGTTTGCATGTTCTCTGCGTGGGTTTTCCTCCGGGTGCTCCGGTTTCCTCCCACAGTCCAAAGACATGCAGGTTAGGTGGATTGGTGATTCTAAATTGTCCCTAGTGTGTGCTTGATGTGTGGGTGTACGTGTGTGTCCTGCGGTGGGTTGGCACCCTGCGCCAGGATTGGTTCCTGCCTTGCACCCTGTGTAGGCTGAGATTGGCTCCAGCAGACCCCCCGTGACCCTGTGTTCGAATTCAGTGGGTTCGACAATGGATGGACGTTAAATATATGAATTCAGGGCACCTCTCCAGTTCTTCATAGGATATTTAGAGTGACATGGTGGCACACTCCAGGATTCTGGCCCAGCCTGTGAAATTTAGAAATGGCATCTGTCGAGTTTTTGCTGGCTACTTCTCTTCTCCCTCTCACATCCTAAGGAAGCATAGGTGATTCTCCGTAGGTTTGATCAGTGGGTTTCTGTGCCAGGTTAGACACCGGACCCTATGACTTGTTCCATTTTGGATCACAAGGGTGTTTCCCAGAAGTGGTTTATTCAGTAATATGAGGAGGGACCCAAAAATAACAAGAATTTCTTTTTAAAATTGTATATTTCTCTGAGGACGGCATGGTGGCACAGTGGGTAGCACTGCTGCCTTTGCAATTAGGAGACCAGGGTTCACTTTCCAGGTCCTACCTGTGTGGAGTTTGCATGTTCTCCCTGTGTCTGCGTGGGTTTCCTCCCATGGTCCAAAGACATGCAGGTTAGGTGCATTGGCGATTCGAAATTGTCCCTAATGTGTGCTTGGTGTGTGTGCGTGTGCCCTGCGGTGGGCTGGCGCCCTGCCCGGGGTTTGTTTCCTGCCTTGTGCCCTGTGTTGGCTGGGCTTGGCTCCAGCAGACCCCCCGTGACCCTGTAGTTAGGATATAGCGGGTTGGATAATGGATGGATGGATATTTCTCTGAACACTTCCAAAATTTAATCACCCTCAAAATACTCTCCCTGAGACCCAATACACTTGTGTCCCACCACTTTTTCCATCGTTCAAAACTGTTCTGAAATTCTTGCTAAGTGATGGCCTTCAGGGCCTCTGTCGTTTGCTTCTTGACCTCCTCTGCATCCTGAAAACGCTTTCCTTTAAGGTCCCTCTTCATTCTTGGAAATAAGAATAAAATCACAGGGTGCAAGTTCCAGGAAGTGGTGAGGAACCATTGTCAAGCCAAATTTTGTAAGAAACTGCTACACACTCAATGCTGTGCGTGCGGGAGCGTCGTCGTGATACAGAAGCCACTCGCCTGATCGCCGCAATTTCTTGTCGTTTTCTCCGCACTGCATCACGCAATTGCTTGAGCACTTTAAGGTAAAAGCCCTTGGCTCAAAGCTTCTTCTTTGAAAGCCTCTCAAAGTATTGTGACAGCCTCTACTGACATTTTCCCCCAAAAGGAAACAGAACTTGATGCAAACTTGTTATTCTTTCAAGTCTGCCATCACAACATCGACAAAGACGGTAACAGAGATACAAGAAAAAAAAATTACACTGACCTTACAGACCATTCTCCAAGCATGCCACTTGGCCAAATGATGCACAGGACAGTCTAGTACATGAACCTAGCGGCAAACGTTGGAAATAATGCCCTTTCCAGCACCCAGGAAAAAAAAAAATTCTCGTTATTTTTGGGTTCCCCCTTGTATTTTAATGAAAATACACGTTTGGAATGTTCTGAGCATATGGCTGGAAATCTTGACATGGGCACTATGTGACACGATTACCATGAGATTTTTTTTCCATCCACACTTTCAATAGTGTTTGCTGTTGTCTTGCATCAGTCACCATACACCGATCAGCCACAACATTAAAACCAACAGCCTGATATGGTTTAGGTGCCATCAAAAGGGCCCTGACCCATCGAGACATGTGTACGTGTCAAGAGGGGACCCAAAGAAGGAAAAGTCATTATTCCTGTATCTAACAAACGCGTTCCTAAAGAAGGAAGTTGTCTTATGTCAGGTTACTGCAACCTGTCTTATGACAGACGTCTGTATGAATAACCTACCGGTATAGCAAATCAGCTTTTAACACTTAATAGTTTGCAAGCAGTTCAATTTTCTTTCACACTTACATGTGACACAGCCATACTGCCATCCAAGTCATGCTCTCCACTAACGCGGTTGGCACTTTTAAAGCCCGAGTAATTCTCAGGTCTAATTGCTTACATGAGACACACCTATACAGCTGCCCGAGTAACGCTCAGCACTAACGTTGTTGGCACTTTTACAGCACAAGTAATTCTCAGGTCTAATGCTTATACAAGACACATCCATACAACTGCCCGAGTAACGCTTGGCACTAACGCGGTTGGCACTTTTACAGCCCGAGTAATTCTCAGGTCTAATGCTTATACAAGACACATCCATACAACTGCCCGAGTAACGCTTGGCACTAACGCGGTTGGCACTTTTATAGGCCGAGTAATTCTCAGGTCTAATGCTTATACAAGACACATCCATACAACTGCCCGAGTAACGCTTGGCACTAACGCGGTTGGCACTTTTACAGCCCGAGTAATTCTCAGGTCTAATGCTTATACAAGACACATCCATACAACTGCCGGAGTAACGCTTGGCACTAACGCGGTTGGCACTTTTACAGCCCGAGTAATTCTCAGGTCTAATGCTTATACAAGACACATCCATACAACTGCCGGAGTAACACTTGGCACTAACGCAGTTGGCACTTTTACAGCCCGTGTAATTCTCAGGTCTAATGCCTACATGAGACACGCCTATACAGCTGCCAGAGTAACGCTCGGCATTAACGCTGTTGGCACTTTTATAGGCCGAGTAATTCTCAGGTCTAATGCTTATACAAGACACATCCATACAACTGCCCGAGTAACGCTTGGCACTAACGCGGTTGGCACTTTTACAGCCCGAGTAATTCTCAGGTCTAATGCTTATACAAGACACATCCATACAACTGCCGGAGTAACACTTGGCACTAACGCAGTTGGCACTTTTACAGCCCGTGTAATTCTCAGGTCTAATGCCTACATGAGACACGCCTATACAGCTGCCCGAGTAACGCTCAGCACTAACACTGTTGGCACTTTTGCAGCCCGAGTAATTCTCAGGTCTAATGCTTATACAAGACACATCCATACAACTGCCGGAGTAACACTTGGCACTAACGCAGTTGGCACTTTTACAGCCCGTGTAATTCTCAGGTCTAATGCCTACATGAGACACGCCTATACAGCTGCCCGAGTAATGCTCAGCACTAACACTGTTGGCACTTTTACAGCCCGAGTAATTCTCAGGTATAATGCTTATATACAAGACACATCCATACAACTGCCCGAGTAACGCTCGGCACTAACGCGGTTGGCACTTTTACAGCCCAAGTAATTCTCAGGTCTAATGCTTACACAAGACACGCCTATACAGCTGCCGGAGTAACGCTCGGCATTAACGCTATTGGCACTTTTACACCCCGAGTAATTCTCAGGTCTAATGCCTACATGAGACATGCCTATACAGCTGCCCGAGTAATGCTCGGCACTAACGCTGTTGGCACTTTTACACCCCGAGTAATTCTCAGGTCTAATGCTTACACAAGACACATCCATACAACTGCCTGAGTAACACTCGGGTCTGACACTAAGGAGGTTAAACCATCTATCAGCCTGGGCACAACAGCGCAGGGCACCCATGGCATTACAGGGGCCAACATGCAAACTCCTTTTAAGGGACACTTGGCTAAGAAATGAAGCAGGGCTCAAATGCAGTAAGGGGGCACAATTAGAAATATTCAATTAGTTTGAAACTCTTACAACAATAGATAGATAGATAGATAGATTCACATATAACTATAATTAATTGCAATATTAATAAGTCTTGTTTTCTGCTCATTTTAATTGTTAATGCGGTGAAACATTATGAAATACATCACTTTGTGTGATCAGTTAAATGTGACGCTCATGACACGTGTGATGCAGTAAATCAAATTAACGATCGCGGTTTGTATTTATTAACCAGGATTTGGGTAAATTCTGTGAAGAATTGTAGCTCCCATTCGGATGCCTTATTTTGGTCTGCTTATTCCCCTCATGTGCTTTTTTTGCTCATTGGTGACCTCTATTTCCCACAATGTCCTGGGGATCCCAAGAGAAATTTTGTCCAGTAAGAGAAATATTTAGGAGGACAGGAAAAAAAAAATAAAACGAATTGCCCTCCTTGGTGTGATCCACAATGTGCCATTAGCGGCCAGTCCGTCTGGTCCTCTTTTCAGAATTCATAGCGTGCGGGAAATGCGAAAAAATGACAGAACAAATCTCTCCTCATCTCTGGCAGGCACTCTAGCAAAGGGAAATACATTTTAAAAATGAATGCTTCCAATACCTCCTAAATTTGTTTCTTTTTTTAATGCCCAAGCGACATTTAAGCAGCTCCAACGTATTGTATTCGGCCTCACTTCGGCTATTAAATGCGCTTCCTATTTATAGGCCAGGGTCTAGCAGTGGGAGCCAGTTCCAGGAAGGAGTTGTTTATTAAAAGTCACAGAGGTCAAGATTTCAATCTTGCATCAAACGTTTCATTGTTCTGAAATAAGGGTGAGATGTGGGCAACGCCCAAGCCATTAACGGCTAGAGATTAGAGTCACACACACACACACACACACACACACACTCCCTCACATGGCATTAATGGAGCGGTGAAGAATGTGACAGTCAGGTCAGACTGTACAGGGTGGTTATATAGCAATGGACTGAACCAGAAAACACAAACTGCCAACAGTTAGTCTGTTCTGTGTGTGCAGACAGTGTGGTGCAGTGGTTAAGGCTTTGGACCTCAAAGCTTCAGGTTGTGGGTTCAAATCCCACTACTGACACCACTGTCTGATCCTGAGCAAGTCACTTCACCTGCCTGGGCTTCAATTGGACAACCAAAAGAAATGGAGCCACTTGTATCATAAATGTTATAAGGGGTCAGCCCTTACGCAGGGTTGTCACACTCCGTCAAATGGACTGCCATTAAGAGAGCGGATAACGAAGAGCCGCAGGAGATGCAGATTTCAGTGCTCAAAACACCCGAATCAGCAGATGCACAGACGAGACTGCACGACATCCACCTTCTGACTGCATGTCTAAACGAATAACTAAAGAAATTGAACAGGACTGCCTAATTGGAAATGTAAACAGGCCGCGTCGGAATAGCCGTGGCATTTTAACATGTCGTACACCCATAGAGCACGATGCTTAGCTAAACTCTGTGTGCTGTTGTTACGCCATATAGTGATGCAGCAGCCATAATGACAAAAAGATATCATAGCAGACACAAACATGTGTGAAGATAAAGTTAGTTGTGGTGGTCTACACGTGTGTCACTATCGCCATGCTCATTACAATGTACAGTGGAGGGGAATATTTGATCCCATGCTGAATTTGTACATTTGCTCACTTACAAAGAAATGAACAGTCTCTAATTTTTATGGTAGTTTCATTTTAAAATTGATGTGTATAAAGCCCACCTGTCCACAGAATCAATTTCTTCCATTCCGACCTCTCCACCACCATGGGCAACATCAAAGAGCCGTCCAAAGGACGTCAGGGACAAGACCTGTAAAAGGCTGCAATGGGCTACAAGACTGTTGGTGTGATTATTCGGAAATTGAAGAAACAGAAAATGACCATCAATCGCCCTCAGTCTGGAGCTCCATGCAAGATCTTGCCTCATGGGGTTGAGGATGATGATGAGAATGGTGAGGGATCAGCCCAAAACACAAAAACACATTACATAAAAGTTATAAACTGATTTGCATGTCATGGAGTGTGTGACACTAGGGGTCGTTGTTGCCCCGTGAAACCCACAGACAACAGGTCCAAACACCAGGTAAAAGTCCCAGTAATATTTTTAATATCTTTATATATAATCTTCATTTGGATCTTGATCTTTGTTTGTCCGCGAAAGCTAAACACTTTGACGGCACAAGAAGGAACAGCAACGGCGACACTTCCTGAGCTTCACGCCAAACCAACGTCCACCCATATGCAAACACTTACTGTACATCCACACATCAATGCTTGGTTGAAGACCACCACTTTTTTGAGACTAAAAACAACAGAATGTGTGGCCAAAAATACAAATGTGCAGCTTACTCTGTATGAACCGCCTTTATTTGAAGACCGGAGGTCCACATCCTTGCTAGCTATCCGTTATTTTTTAATATGACTCAATGTTAAAAAAAATGTAATAAAGAAAATGGTGATGTATTCTCCAACTTTTAAACCATTTACCCAAGCCTCCTAATGCACTGTAATCTTTTGCCACGCGGACATTTTCTTACACATTTAAATATTCATTTTCATTCCCTCATTTACAAAACGTAAGCGCTGCCAGGCTTTTCTGATGCGCTGTTAAAGGCAGCATCTCTGCCCTGAATGCTGTTCGGATGAGATCACCAGCTCACTCTGCGACTTGATCTCGAGCCTCGCCAAAGCCAGCGACCATTCTGTTCCATCTGCAGAGTGCCAGGCGCAGCGCAGCGTCCACACATTTAAAGCAGCTGGAACTGCACTTCTCCTCCTCCGTCGGTCTCACTATGCAGATCAGGATCCTTGACAAAGCCGGGATCAAACCAGACACTCACATCTGGACAGCAGTTCAAATTCACAACGACTGGCAGGTAACCAGTAACTCATTTTTATAGCTGGACCAGTGAAATGTCTGGCTTTTGATCAAAACTGATGTCACCAGGATACAACGAGTTATAATTGGAAAAACCTGGAGACCACTGCTACTTACATTTTTTCTAAATAATACTTTCAGAGTTGAATGTCCTCCGACGGTTATTTGAGCAGTTTATTACGCCCTCTTGTTAACACGTCTAAGGTTTACATGTCACGTTTTCTCCTTAAGCTCAGAGGAGTTGATTTTTCTACTTGATTGGCTACACTTGGTATTGTGCGAGGCTTTGGAAAGTTCATGCAAAGACCCTGTGGTCAGCGATTTGGCTTGAGCCAAATGCCACATCCTTCCTGTCAATGCACCGGCAAATGATACAATGGCCCCTGTGCATTATGGGTAATTTATAATAACCCATTAAACTTAACTTGTAGGGCTGAAAATGCATTCAATAATGGTCAATTAAGCAGCGTGCACACACCAGACATTAAATCCAAGGGTCTACAGATTACCCAGAACACCCTTTGAGTGCTTATACATTAGAACAATAGAAAAACTGGGACAAGAACAGGCCATTCAACCCTAACCTATTCACACAGACCGTCTCAAAAAACATCAAAAGTTCTACTCTTCACCACACTGTTTGGTGTGCGTACGACTTTGGTGTGAAGAACCACCTTTTAACATGTGTGTGAAATCAGCCCTTAACAAGTCTCCAATCACACCCCCATGGTTCTTGTTTGTAGAATTTATTTAAAATGTGCTAATTCCATTCATTATTTTAAACACTTTGGACATAGCAACTCTTAATCTCTGTTTGATTAAATTGAAAAGTTTCAACTCCTTAATCTCTAATTTCTACCTTGTACGTCTAAAATTTTATATTTACTTAGAATAAATTTCAATATACACAGTATTTTATATATATATATATATATATATATATATATATATATATAAAACTAGTCATTTAGCCCGTTACAATAACGGGCGCTAGAACAGTAGTGCATAAACATTAGTAGGAACAGTCTATATTAAATGGCAAGGGACTTTGACCTCATTCTTTTTGTTGGTCGTATTTTTCTTTCTTTCAGCCTTTCTTTTGTTGATGTTTACTTGCTGAGCTGACCGTTCTTCATGTGCTGCCGCCATGTATTGTAATACTGTCTTGTATGGCTCTATTCAATAAGGGCGCATAGATAATTTAGTTCAAATAGCTCTGGAATATGTGAAGAGCGACAGGTGCAGATCTTTATTTACGTGCGCCTTTATTCGCTGTGCCCAATTGAGGTCGTCCTTTTGAGGCTCGCCTTTTTGTGCACGCCCTTATTGAAGGATACCGTCTTGTACGTCTGCTGGCTTGTACGTCCGTAATATACCTTTAATTTTCTCTGGCGATAATACAGGCGTGCACATAGGTAATATGCCTTTAATCTCCTCTGACAGTAATGCTGGCTTGTATGTGGCTGTAATATGCGTCACTGTATTGTGTACCTTTAATTTCCTCTCGCAGTAATACTGGTTTGTATTTCCGTAAAACGGCACTAACTTTCTCTGACAGTAATATGGCGCATCGCACCGTGCCCCGCGCATGCGCACTTCACCAGAAGACACCCACACACGGACACCTGGACGCACATAGGGATTTTATATATATATATATATATTTGCAGTTGGAGATCCACAAAGGGAGAAAAAACGAATCACGTATCATAAAATAGTTTTATTCCTGAACTTTCAACCCCTATCAGGGGTCTTCATCAGAGGATAATGCTTAGACTTACAAGAATCAAAGGCAATATATAGCAACACATTCAGTGGGGGGTGGGTGGAGGTGACTAAGTCCGTATGATCAAAGGGGGGGGGGTGTATCATTAAATTAAAGTGCATATGTCCTTCTTAAGTTGGCATATGCTGGGTTTATGTCCAAGTGTCTGTTGATGGCGTTTTCATCTGATAGCCAAGACTCGGCCAACTCTCTGGCACTTTTTGTACTGGCCTTAAATTTTACTTTCACGTTGTCCCAGTTGAATGTGTGTCCTGTCGATTTAGTATGTGCATATATCAAAGATAGTGCGTCCTTTCTTCTGACGGTGTTGCGATGTTCCTGTACACGTGTTGAGATTTTTTTTGACGTTTGTCCTATGTATACAGCTGAGCAAGAATTGCATGGAATACTATAAACTGCGTTTCGTGTTTCGGCTGTTGATTTCTTGTTTTTAGCATTAAACAGGACCGTGCGCAGATTGTTGGTGGGTTTATGTGCTATTTTGATGCCCCACTTGGTCAGGGTGCGTGCCGTGCCTTCTGACACATTATGGTGGTATGGGAGTGAATGCCAGGTGGGGTGGGGGTTCTGATTTACGTCGCTTGTATGCTGATTCCTTTGGCGCCTGCTGTGTAGACTCCGATTAATGAATGATTTTGAGTATCCATTCGAGGTGAAAAGTTGAAACAGATAGCGTCTCTCATTACTTTTTGTTTCCTTGGTATTACAATGAGTGTGGACTCGTTTAAATAGGGTTTTCACGCAGCTCCGTTTATGAGATACCGGGTGATTGCTGGCGTAGTGTAGAATCTTGTCTGCGTGGCATTGTTTACGGTAAACACTTATGGTCAAGGTGGCGTTACTATTTCTTTTGATGTAAAACATAGCTTTATCCCAGATTACACCCAAAATTTGGATACGCTATGTAGACGACACATTCGTCATATTAAGAAAGAACCAGCTGAATGAATTCATCAATCATACTAACACAATATTCCCTGCAATCCAATTCACAATGGAAAAAGAAAATAATCGACACATCAATTTCCTGAACATTTACACTGAATGTGTTGCTATATATTGCCTTTGATTCTTGTAAGTCTAAGCATTATCCTCTGATGAAGACCCCTGATAGGGGTTGAAAGCTCAGGAATAAAACTATTTTATGATACGTGATTCGTTTTTTCTCCCTTTGTGGATCTCCAACTGCAAATATGCAAACCGTATCACAGACCTTCTCTTCCATATATATATATATATATATATATATATATATATATCTATATATATTCACGGCATTCGAAGTCTGTGTCACAATCTGATTGTATGGGTGGTTACCTACCAGGTAACGCTTGTGGTTGGCCAGCAATCTGCTAACATCCGCCACGGTGCCCTCAGTTTGTGAGGAGCAGATCATAGAATGGTTGAAATAGTTTACTGTCAAATAAAGAGTACACGACACGTGTTTCACAAACTGTTGTTTTGTTTTCACAAACTGAGGGCACCGTGGCGGATGTTAGCAGATTGCTGGCCAACCACAAGCGTTACCTGGTAGGTAACCACCCATACAATCAGATTGTGAATCAGACTTCAAATGCCGTGAATGTAATTACCCCGATCTACATGCTGTCAAATAAACGAACCACACGCCGTGGCGCAACATGACATCCGAGGTTCGATTCCCGAGAGGGAGTGCAGTGGAGTTTGTACGCCTGATGAGCCCAGAATGAGGGCAAAACACGTGTCGCATACTCTTTGCATTTATTTGACAGTAAACTATTTCAACCATATATATATATATATATATATATATATATATACACATACACACACACACACACATATATATACACACACACACTCCTATTCCATTCAAAGCAGTGAGAATACACACCCACTGAGGGCACTTGACTCCTCCCATTCCAGTGTCCTACCTATAGGTCACATGGCCGATGGAAGGCGGTATCACTCTGTGAGCAGACCGTCGTACAGAACGAAGCTCGTGAATGATTGACCAACTGGAAAGTATAAGAAACCTGAAGCGCAGTTTGGTTCCTTATTGACTGCATTTATTTTCACTGCCTCTATGCCATGGGGGCACTCAAGTTTTGCTTTCATTTCTGTTCAAATCAGAAGAGGTCACCCACCTGAAACTAAGCCCGGCCAGTACTTGGATGAGAGACTATCTAGGAAAAGCTTGGGTTGCTGCTGGAAGAAGTATTAGTGAGGCCAGCAGGGGGTGCTCAGCCTGTGGTCTGAATGTGGATCCCAATGCCCCAGTGCAGTGACAGGTGGTGGTGGTGTCCTTTAGATAAAATGTAAAACAGAGGTCCTGACTCTTTGTGGCCATAAAAGATCTCTGGACATCCTTTGTAAAAAGTAGGATGTATCCTGATGTGCAGGCTAAATTGCCCACCACGGCCTGGTCATTCTGGCCTCCTATTCTTCCCCTGTCTTTGATTGTCTCTCCCTCTCTCAACCCTTCACCACCTAACAGCAAATATCTGGTGAGTGGACTGGTGCAAAAATGGCTGCCGTCCCCTCATCCAGGTGGATGCTGCACATTAATGAGTGGGGAGCCACTTCAACCACTCTAAAGTACTTTGAATAGTGAGAAAAGCACTATATAAATTTAAAGAATTATTATTATTATCATTATTATAAGTAAATGGGGGCGGCACAGTGGGTAGTGCTGCTGTCTCGCAGTTAGGAGACCCGGGTTCACTTCCTGGGTCCTCCCTACATGGAGTTTGCATGTTCTCCTTGTGTCTGCGTGGGTTTCCTCCCACAGTCCAAAGACATGCAGGTTAGGTGCATTGGCAATCCTAAATTGTCCCTAGTGTGTGATTGGTGTGTGTGTGTGCCCTGCGGTGGGCTGGCACCCTACCCGGGGTTTGTTTCCTGCCTTGCGCCCTGTGTTGGCTGGGATTGGCTCCAGCAGACCCCCGTGACCCTGTAGTTAGGATATAGCGGGTTGGATAATGGATGGATGGATGGATAAATAAATGGGGATGGCTGGGTTGGTGCCCAAACATTTACTGTTTGGGACTTGGTGAGAAGTGAAGCAAAATGACACCTTTTATAGTCCAACTAGAAAGATTACAATATGCAAGCTTTCGAGGCAACTCAGGCCCCTTCTTCAGGCAAAATGTAATGTTTGGGACTTGTGATTCTTCACTACAATGTCCTCACCTCAATCTCGACCACAAGGTGCTGTAATTTCTATAATCCATGTGGAAAGTGGGATTCAAATTTCAGGACACAAAGTTAACCAAATTCTGACAGTGCCAACAAGTGCGCCACCCCATGGTTATAATAATAATAATAATAGCTATGCCATCCTTAGGTTGAATAGCTGGACAAATTCCAGTTTCAAACCTGATTAATGAAGTGCTGAGGATGACCATGATGCGTCTTTGTCAAAGTGACCTTATTAGGACTAATCCAGACTAAGACACTGTCACCCATTCTTAAAGCGCAGGGCTCTCTGCGGTGTCTGCACTTTGCGTAGCTTTGCTGCAGAGACCCTTACTTGGTGACCCTGTCAATCTGATTATGTTCTTGTGGGATTACATGCAATAAGACCTCGACTTTCCCAACAAGCTGCTAAGACTATGGCCATGCTGGCAGTGGCATGGCCTAATATGACACCTGAAGTTATCGAGGGGCCAGTAATGCGGCTATCCTGTAGTTTCAAAACAACCACATGACCCTAAGACCCTCTTCTCATTCACAGTGGATTCAGAAAGTATTCAGAGATTTCAGTTTTGGATTTTTACAAACTCTGGCAAACCCTTCCGTAAACAGTTTTCACTTGGTCAGTATGGGTTATTGGGTGTAGATAGATGGGCAAAGATGGCCAATGTCTCCAAATGAAATCTACAACACAATAAAATGTGGAGAATGTCTGAAGACATTCTGAATCTACAAGATATGCAGCCATTGGAGATAATCTTTAGGAAACACATTTCTTTACATTTTTAGGCTGATGACCTACAGCTTTATGCATCTGTGAAGCCCACTAATCCCTGCTCTTTGAAGACCTTTATTGAATGTTTGGAGGAGATTAATAGCTAGCTGGCAAATAACGCCCTCCAACAAATAAAAATACACCTGAAGTCATCATGTTTGGTAACCCTACAGTATTGAGAAATGAAAAAGAAATGGGAAAGCAAGGAGCTCTAAGACATCTGCAGGACAGGCATTGTTAAAAGGGCACTAAAATAATATTTTAAAAAGCGGCCTGGCCGCCCACTGCAGCCCTTTAAGTACAAATCCAATAAACATTCAGTCTCTGCTTAACATTACGTAGAGGTAAACCTCTTTAAAACAGTGACATCTAGTGGACAAACACCTAAAGTGCGCTTAAATACAAATGGAAAGAAACCCACAAATAAAAATTAATCCAGTTACCCATCTGCTTACCTTCATATAAACTTTCAGGATGAGTTTATCTGCTGCCTTTCTCAGTGGCATTGGGGGCCCCTTAGGGAAACACCAGTCCATCACAGTGCACACTCGCACACACACCAGGCCAATGGAGAGCTTGAAGTTAACTTAACAAGCATATCCTTGTGACAAATAAGGAAAACCAGACCTTAGCGCTTCAACTTATAATGCTTGGATTAAATCTTGAGTAAGACGGCATGCATCATTTCATCAAATCAACCTTCCCTCTGTCCATTGTTGGCCTCTCTTACAATGTTATAAGTTTTGAAGTGTATGCATATAAATTGTGATCACCAGGGGGCACCACTGAGCCCCCAAACCAAGACAGCCCCGGTTGCAAAATAAAGATTTTTTTCATTCCGCAAATACCCATTGTGAACCTTGAACCCGGGCACAGACAGACATGGACTTCAAATGTTCCAAAACACACACATTTATTATTGTCACAACCCACAGTGCACAAACTTGCCACAATAGCGCCTTTTCCTCTCTCTCTTCTGCCTTCTACCACCTTCAGTCCTCACACGCAAGCTTCGTCTCCCTCCACCCGACTCCAGCCCCCTGATTGGAGCGAGGCAGCCGCTTTTATAGCGCACCCGGAAGTACTTCAGGCGTTCCCCAATTAACAACCGGCAGTACTTCAGGGTGTGGCTGAAGTGCTGCATAGCCATCAAGCTCCTCTTCTGGAAGCACCTCTGGTTGTGGTGGAAGTGCTGCGGACCACAGTGCTGGAGCTGTCCGGGAGCCTCCTGGTGGTGGCCACATCCTCCCATAAGGTTGAGCTTCCATGCTCTGTGGCCCCCATACAATCCAGAGAGGTCACCCTCTTGCGTTCCAGGGAAGATATAGCCCCTCTCCAGGTCCTTCCAGTCTCCCAGAATCCCAAAGTCCCCAGACATCTACAACACCTTTTTATAGTCCACACCACAATATCCAATTCACAATACTCCTTTGTCCTTCTCTGTGTGATTTGCCTTCTGCCTCCCGACTCGGACTCAACTGGAAGAGGCTGGAGGGCTTCCTTTTATTTGTACCCAGGAGTACATCTGGTGCCAGGCTACAGCCCAAAGGAAGGACTTCCAGGTCAAGCAGAAACCTTCCGAAACAGGGAGTCCTCCTCTCTGCAGGACCCTCTGATGGCACCCAAGGACCCAAACAGGGTTGTCCATCAGAATTAGATAGATAGATAGATAGATAGATAGATAGATAGATAGATAGATAGATAGATAGATAGATAGATAGATAGATAGATAGATAGATAGATAGATAGATAGATAGATAGATAGATAGATAGATAGATAGATAGATAGATAGATAGATAGATAGATAGATAGATAGATAGATAGATAGATAGATAGATAGATAGATACTTTATTAATCCCAGGGGGAAATTCACATACTCCAGCAGCAAAAATATTAAATTAAAGAGTAATAAAAAAATGCAGGTAAAAAACAGACAATAACTTGAATAATGTTCAACGTTTACCCCCTCTGGTGGAATTGAAGAGTCGCATGGTTTGGGGGAGGAATGATCTTCTCAGTCTGTCAGTGGAGCAGGACAGTGACAGCAGTCTGTCGCTGAAACTGCTCCTCTGTCTGGAGATGACACTGTTTAATGGATGTAGTGGATTCTCCATAATTGATAGGAGCCTGCTGAGTGCCCGTTGCTCTGCTACGGATGTCAAACCGTCCAGCTCTATGCCAACAATAGAGCCTGCCTTCCTCACCAGTTTGTCCAGGCGTGAGGCATCCTTCTTCTTAATGCTGCCTCCCCAGCACACCACTGCGTAGAAGAGGGCACTCGCCACAACCATCTGATAGAACATCTGCAGCATCTTACTGCAGATGTTGAAGGATGCCAGTCTTTTAAGGAAGTACAGGCGGCTCTGTCCTTTCTTGCACAGAGAATCAGTATTGGCAGTCCAGTCCAATTTATCGTCCAGCTGCACTCCCAGGTATTTATAGGTCTGCACCCTCTGCACACAGTCACCTCTGATGATCACGGGGTCCATGAGGGGCCTGGGTCTCCTAAAATCCACCACCAGTTCCTTGGTTTTGCTGGTGTTCACTTGTAGGTGGTTTAAGTCGCACCATTTAACAAAGTCCTTGATTAGGTTCCTATACTCCTCCTCCTGCCCACTCCTGATGCAGCCCACGATAGCAGTGTCGTCAGCAAACTTTTGCACGTGGCAGGACTCCGAGTTATATTGGAAGTCCGATGTATATAGGCTGAACAGGACCGGGAAGTGATTATGAATCCCATGGAGCCCTGCGAGGTGACCCTACTTGGGTCCATGCCAGCAAAACACTGCCATCTATAGTACTGGGGGAGGAACTGCTCTTGATAAACACCCCCCCCCCAGTCCATCCACTAATCTTTCCTCTTGACTGGGATAATAATCCAGCCACATCCCGGGCAGGTTATGACCTCTTCTCATGTGGTCCTTCAGTTACGGCTTCCCAGCTGGGCAAGGGTCCACCATAGCACATACATTATTTATAAAGTCCTACATGGGCTTGTCTGGGAGACGACCTCAGGGCTTATTTACAGATTGTTACACTCCGAACCAGAGGGTGGCGCTGTTGCCTAATGCTTTTTTACTTTTCCTCCCTTTCCAGAACCAACGATTGCCGGTTCCTTTGACCTCTGATGTCAGTTCCAGTTTCCACCTTCCTGAGCCCACCCCTTCCAGATCTCCACATTGAAAACTGGCCTCGATGCCATCTTGCTATTCACAGAAACCCAATTTCTAAAATGCCATGTAAACCCTTATTCCGGTTATAGAAACCAGGTTATTGATCTCTGAGAAACCAGGATAACACATGTAGATTTCTGCATGAGTAGCCCAGTTATTTGGCCATGGAAACCCTTACGCAGGTTACACTGAAGGAGTTTGTAGTGTGAATGTCTGTAAGCCTGCGCATGTGTTAGCTTTCAGCAGCTACAGGACCCACAAGATTCATTTCATGAGGAAAATGCTGTCGCACTTCTCCTGGTTGACATAATCTCTCTATATATTGTGATGGACGACCGGCTACAGACTCCAGTCGCCACCCCCAGGTCGCCAGGAGGAGCCCTCCGGACAGCATGATGGTGCCCCGAGTTCCAGCAAGGTCTCATGGACTTTGTAGTTTGTATACACAGCCATGCTGGATACCTTGGGGGCCACCGGGAGTTGCTGTAGGGGGGCTAGTGGGCTCTTATGTGCCCTATAACCCGGGAGTGCGTCATCATCACGTGACAGGAAGGAACGACGTGCTGAAGAAAGGACTGTTTACCCTGACCCAGAGGGAATAAGGACTTGTGGGTTTGGCCAGGAACCACTTCCGGGTCAGGGGATATAAAAGGACTGTGGGAAAGCCCAGACACTGAGCTGAGCTGGGAGGTAGGAGGGCGAAGTGTCTGGGCGAGGAGGATTGGTTAGTGAGAGAGAGAATTGTGTTTATGAGTAGTGTGGTGTGGAGAGTGCTTTGTGCACAGTTTAAGTATAAAATAAAGAAGTATTATACTTTCACCTGGTGTTCAGAGTGGTACCTGAGGGTTCAAGAGGTGGACAAAGCCTCGATCTGTTACAATATCTATATAAATATATTTCTCTATTATTAAAAAAAAATCTTGGAAGGAGACGATACATGATCTTCTCAGGAGACACTTTAACGTCCTGCGAGACAAGGCAGTGAGACAAAAGGACAGCTGCTGTCCATCCATCCATCCTCTTCCGCTTATTAGAGATTGGGTCACAGGGGCAGAAGCTTGAGCAGAGATGCCCGGACTTCCCTCTCCCTCTCTTCTAGTTCTTCCGGGAGAATCCCAAGGCATTCCCAGGCCAGCAGAGAGACAGCTGCTGTACAGGCTTTTAAATGATTTAAATGATCGATGCGCAGCGCGACAAGCAGAACACGCAGCTCGGCAGTAGCAAGACAGCAGCTGATCCGTCCGCATCTCCTTACTAGGCGTTCAGCAATTCGCAATGGAAGCGGCAGAGACGTGAAGTGGCTGGTGCATACCACGCCCCATGGGGGTGGGCAAGCGAAGCAAGCAGGGGGCAAAGCCTCCTAGTATATATATATCTCTCTATGTTGTCAAATGAACGAACCACACGCCGTGGTGCAACGTTTGTAGCAAAGCTACATAACGGACAGTCGGGTTGGCCTTCTGGATTGTCTGTCACTTTATAATGTTGGCTGGGAGGGTGTTTTTTTTTTTAAATTAATTTTATTGTAATTATTCCATACAAATAGATCAATTTATAACAAAAAAAAAAAAATTGGAGACAAATCAAACCCCACCCCTGAGGAGAGCTTAGCCAAAGGAGAATTGCTTAGGGCTTTTTAATAAGGCAACAATAAACAAAAGAAAGCAAGAAATATATATAGGTAAATAAAAAATGGAGAAGGAAAATAAATGCGGTAATAGTTATTTCTCTTATTCTAAAATAATATTGATTAGATCCTGCCAGGTTTTGAAAAAAATTCTGTACAGATCCTCTAACTGAGAATTTGATTTTTTCCAATTTCCAATAATATAAAACATCGGTTTCCCACTGACTTATCAGAGGAGAGTTAGGATTCTTCCAATTTAACAGAATAAGTCTGCGTGCCAAAAGTGTAGTGAATGCAATCACCGTTTGCTTGTCCTCCACTTCAAGTCCGTCTGGAAGAACACCGAACACAGCTGTTAATGGGTTAGGAGGGATTGTGACCCCAAGGCTGTCTGAAAGGCACTTAAAAATTTTGGTCCAAAATGATGTTAGTTTGGTGCAGGCCCAGAACATGTGACCCAGTGAGGCAGGAGCTTGGTTGCAGCGTTCGCAGGTTGGATCTTGCCCTAGAAACATTTTGGACAGTTTTAAGCGAGACAGATGAGCTCGATATATAATTTTTAGTTGAATAATTCTATGCTTTGCGCATATGGAGCTCGAGTGAATTCTCTGCTTTGCTACCTTCCACTTCTTTTCTGATATATTGATTAAGAGATCTTCTTCCCAATGTCCTCTTGGGCCTTTGAAAGGTAGGGAGGGTGGGTGGGAGGTGGGAGGGTGTTTTAAATAGCCCTTCAGGCACCTTTGGTGACGTCTCAGTCTGGGAGGATCCCGCCCGAGTAAATTTTCCAGCTGCCTGTTGCCGGCGTGAGGTTTCCATAACAACCGAGAGGGGCAAGGATTTTTCGGCGGGAAACTTTTTCTTTTTAAGGGGAATGGTGGATCAAGGAGGGAGAGAGGAAAAATAAAAAAAGAGGAAGGATAAGGCTGAAGTCAAGGCGTCGACTACTATTTTAGGTTACAAGTAACCTGATACAATACTCATTTTATTGAAGTAAAAATACCTGCGTTATTATCATGCCAGCAGCATTGGCTATAAGGAAAGAAGCACACATACTGGTATGGCCATCTTTCGTGGGGCTTAATCACACGGGCAAGCAGAAAAGAATGCACGGCATGCAATCCGGTAACATAAAACATATTAATACTAAGTGTCAGTTTAGTTTTTAATACAGCCATTATCTAAAGATATGTTGAAACAGTGTGATCGGGCAGTGTTCATACCACCAATCATCAGAGACACACACAGGCCGGTGTTCATACCGCAAATCATCAGTGACGCACAGGCCGGTATTCATACTGAAAATCATCGGAGACACACAGGCCGGTATTCATACCGCAAATCATCGGCGATGCATAAGCCAGTGTTCATACCACAAATCATTGGAAACGTATAAGATCGGCAACACATAGGCCGGTGTTCATACCGCAAATCATCGGCGACACACAGGCTGGTGTTCATACCACAAAAATCAGTGACACATAGGCCAGTGTTCATACCGCAAATCATCAGAGACGCATAGGATTGGTGACACATAGGTTGATGATCATACTGCAAATCATCGGTGACTCAGGTTGTGGATGTAAAAAAGTTTCACGGCATATTAAGGACTAAAAGTATTTATAGAACCCAAGAAAATTATCACAAGCGTCATACTTGTTTTCAGATCCATATCTTCTATGCATTTGTATTTCCCAATGGGAATAATAAAGTTTATCTAATCTTAAATACTGTAATAAAGAAAATGACACCTAAACCATGTGGTGGGCTGGCGCCCTGCCTGTCTTGCGCCCTGTGTTGGCTGGGATTGGCTCCAGCAGACCCCTGTGACCCTGTAGTTAGGATATAGCGGGTTGGATAATGGGTGGATGGGCACCTAAACCTTGAACCAACGACAATGACTTATTTGATTGATTTTTTTTTTTTTTAATTGTACAGGAAAAAGAAAGGCCCACCTGTGTCCAAGTGAGTAAACGTCCCCACGACAAAGTCCAAGGTTGAGATGGCCAGCAGGGCCAGCAGGAGCAGCTGAAGTCGGATGATCCATTTAACGCCGGCGAGGTTAATTCCAAGCAGCCCGAGCAAGACCCCAATGGAAATCCCTCGGACCGCCCAGATATTGCGAAGGCTCAGAAGGTCTGCGATGGACTCTGCAAAGCCAGTGATGTACATTGCACCCGCAACACACTGAAACAGAAGGGAGACGCGGCGTTCGTGAAAGTGATATTGAATCTGGGATTAGGAGCAGGACACTCTTGGACTTGAATGCTAACACTTATTTAAATGTTATTGAAAATACACTTTAAAACTACCAGACATAATGAAAGATGAAACAGTTGCAGGCAGTTGTTGATGCAGAATGTACCGTAATATAAGTTGGATCTTGAAAACCGAAAACTCGATCATAAAATCAGACCCTGACTTATACGCCCTTTCAAAAATATGACACATTTTTTTTTTTTTTTTACATCTTCTTGCCTCCTCCAATCTCACATCAGTTTCTCAGAAACATCGAATTTTGTTGCAGAAGCGCAGGTACCAATTTCTTTTGCTACTTCAACGACTTTTAATTTAAAACCAGCTTCATACGATAAAGGTGTATGAGGGTATGAGATACAAGAAACACGAAACAGTGCAAATGTTGCTTCGGAATAGTGCGGGTATTACCGTGTGGTCACGTGGGCACAATAGAGGGAGAGAGAGAGAGGTTAGGACGACGCGCTGATACAGCGCATTGTCACACCCACTTAGAAGAAAAAGCCAGTGTGCTCCGTGGTTACTCTCTCAGGTGGGTGTTAGCATATCGTAATCTCTTGGACCAATAGCGTGAGTTTTCCGCATTCAACTTATATGATGACATTATAAAAATACCAGAAATTAATGCGGTAAAATCAAGTCCCGACTTATCCGTGGGAGAACCTATCCACGAGTATATATGGTACTTTAAAGTAACAGCAGGTACCAGCTGTTCCCATCATAATGTGATCACGTCAGACTTGACGACTGTAGTTGCCAATCTTGTCACCCAAATGTTTCATTTTACACGACTACAATTCACTAGGGATGTCAAATTCGATGACTCTGTGGGGACAATTAGCATCGTGAGCGATCTCAAGCAGCACTTAACGACAGCCCAGACCATAACTGTTCCTGAAGTGGATGTTAAGGGTTGCCATGGACACCAGTTTTGGGGCCACCAGAAGCCCTTTACAAGGACTATACTAGTAGAGCAAGAATAACAAAAGATGATGACAGCTATAAGGTCTTGCTTGGAGACATATATAATCACTTTGGTGGGAATAACAGAATGTTGTCTACTTGTACTCATTAAAAAGATAACGCCCCACATCACATTACCAGTCATTTATAATATTTGTTTTGTTGCCTTGGAATTTTACACACCTTAAGGTGTGTCCCTAAATGGCCATCCAAGATGCTGACTTAACAGCAGCAAAAGTTCACTTTGGTCCAAAGGAATCCAAGAGTTGAAAGTTTAATGGAGGGCTTACCTGACCAAAGATGTAGAGGAGGCCAATGGTTGCACCGACTCTCTCTCCGAGGACTGTGGAAATCATGGAGTAGACCCCACCGTTGCCAATGCTACACCGCTCACACACTCCTATACCTGACACCACCGTTACCAGGGCCACCACCACCACTAGGGACACCAGGAACATTCCAAGTAAAATGCCAGTGTTTCCCTGTAGAAAGACAAAAAGGGACACCAAAATAAAGGCATATGAACTCACATACAATATATAAACTACAAAATCCTTTCTTTTGGTGCACAGATTCCTCTTGGGTGGTGGCATCTGCCCTGGACATGCCAGCCCTCCCATACACTCGTCTAAAACAGCCAGGAGCACTCAATTTCTATGCGCTGCTGCCCTCTAGTGGCCCCCCAACATTCTAACTCAAGCCGATTTTTGTAGTCCTGCTCCTTTCACAGGTCCTTAGAAAGGACCATCTTTTGTGTCATGCCAACCTATTGCCAGTTGCCCCTTGTAATGTTTCACACTGTATTCTAAATAGGATATGATGCAACATTCACATGCTATCGGACAAATAGTTAAATACGAGTTTCCATGTCAGAAATTCCATATGAACGCCCTAAGAAGTCAAAGTAGCACAATTTAGTGAAAACTAAGCTACCCAAATTCCTGAATTGTGACAAAATGCTGACCGATCACCTCAGTTAATTAAATCAAATAAAACGTATAACCCGGTCAGCTGCTCAATTTTGTAGTCGGATTGCATTTCGAACAAAGGGAGAACGTTCTGCTAGTGGTGGAGAGCTAGCTGTCATGATCAGGGCCGAATTTTGGAGTCTTGTAGTCTTTTCCTATTATGGAAGCCATTTTGCTTACCATTATTAGGGCTGCGTTCTGTGTTTCTAGGGGCGTGGTCTCGTGGGTCATAACCTCGAGTTCATCAGCAGACTGGATAAAAGGTCAACGTTTGCTCTGAGCTACGGATAAATCCTTCAAAACCTTTATTATATTCTCCAGGGGCCTCATGTATAACGCCGTGCGTAGAACTCACACTATAACATGGCGTAAGCACAAAAGCGGGAATGTGCGTACGCACAGAAAAATCCAGATACAGGAATCTGTACGTACGCAGACTTCCACATTCTTCCGCTACATAAATCCCGATCAGCATGAAAAGTAACGCACGTGCACGCGCCTTCTGTCCCGCCCCAACTCCTCCCAGAATTACACCTCTTTGAATATGCAAATCAATATAAATAGCCTTCTGTGAAAAGACAATGGGAGAAGCACGGGGGAAACTATAAGAATTTCAGCAAATACCAAGTGGAGGCAAAGGAAAAACATACTATTTGTTGGTTTAAACAGTGGTATAATCAACAAAAGAAAGCTGATCGAGTGACAGAGTGTCGGAGAAACTCGAAAGATCAAGTTCACAAAGTCGCACGGTGCCCGAAATAAAAAAGAAATCACATATCAAAGTCGCCGTGAAAAGGTGAGTCGTAGCCCACCGTCTGAGTGTCATATGAAAGCTTATTAGGGTACAGACAAAAAAAATAGGCATACAGTGGGGGAAAAAAGCGCGAAATGTCAACTTTAATCTCGAAATTTCCACTTTAATCACATAGTTTATTTTGCCATTAAAGTAGAACATTATGAACTTCATCTTAAAATCGTTTAATTTACTAGTTTCTCAAATCCCATTGTAACTAAAGTAGCACGTTAAATGCTTTGTTTTGTATTTGATCTTCTATGTGCTCTATGTGTGTGAATCACTACGTGCTTCTGTTCTTTCTCTTTCTCCGACAGGACACATAATCCATTACATTCGTCATATTACAGCTCTCTGAATAATTAAAATACTGAGATGTATACGTGATATCTTTTTCATGATGATAGGAATGAAAGCATGTTATTAAACATGGGAACACGGTGGCACAGTGATTGTTCATGTCTCACGCAAGAGGCTTGCTGCGCCATGCGCGACCTTCGATGAAATAATTTATTACAGAAGTACTCTCTCTTTCAAACGTACTAACCTCCAATTCCTGTCCTTACTTTTCTTTCTTCGAATACCCAATCGCCACACAATCAGCTCTGTAATAGACGTTAAGCCATCTGTAAGCTTAGAACGCCGATTCTTCAAAACTTTCAAGGAACATTCAAATATCTTCGTAGTACATGTTTAATTATTCTATCCGTCTATCCTTCCAGTGTCGCGTCAGCACCAGCAAGAATACAACGCAATGCAGGAACAATCCCTGAACTAGCTAGCGCTGCGGCACCGTGTCCTCACATGTTTATTTATTAACAATATAGATTATTTAAATGAAGTTAAAGTTTTATCTGTATAATATAATCAACATATTTTGCTGCATTTCACCTTAAAAATGATATCGTCATCATATGTAAATACACCGCTTTATAAAGTGGCGCAGGTTGTGCAATATTATAACTGTAATGCAAGTTTACAGTGAGGTGATTGTACTTATAAGTCCAAACAGTTCTACAAGGAGCACTTGATGGACTGATTGAGTGCGTTTATAGTTTGTGGGATGAAACTTTTTCTAAACCGCAAAGTCCGTACAGGAAAGTCTCTGAAGTGTTTTGGCGTGGCTGAGGCAGCGTCTGCTTCATGCTGTATACCGATAATTAAACTTTCCGATCAGCTGCTGCTGTGATTCCCCACTCAGATACAGTGATATAAATACTCTGAGTGGTGCAGTGAGAGTAATATGGAAAAAGATGACCTTCTCCATCACTATGTGCCTGTCCGCCCACTAAGGTCCTCTGATTCTGGCAATCTTGTTGTGCCCCACACTAATCTACACTCCATGGGTGACAGCAGGGCCTTCAGCTGTATAGCGCCCAGACTCTGGAATGACCTACCGAAATTAATCAAGTCAGCTGTCTCCATGAATTCTTTTAAAAAACAACTCAAAACTCATCTGTTCAGGAAGGCTTTAAGCTCTACTTGACTTTATTACCCTTCTCTCAGTTTACCTCCACGTCAAGATGCTCATGTAATCTGTGTGTGTGTGCGAGATCATCAATGATGTTGTCTGTTAGGCTTTTTCTCTGAATTTACTGTCTTAATCTTCTTTATTTATTTATCTGGTTTGTACAATGCTATATACTGTATACCCTGCTGTTCTATCTTAAACTCTGAAGTGCCTTGAGCATGGGAAAGGCGCTATATAAATAAAATGTATTATTATCTTCCATAACGGCAGACGCTTTACTTTTGCACATGCCGGTGTAAACATCCAACAGTGAGTAGGCCGCTGCCGACGAGCCACCATGCAGACTTAACCAACCTTAGTGTTGTACATTTAATTTAAACCAACAACTTTGCCATGTTGGCCCACTCAATACCCCATAATGACAAAGTGAATACGTGTTTTCAGAAAAGTTAATTAAAAAATCAAAACCTGAAATCTCTCAGTAAGAGACGGGAGAGGAGCTGGACAACACTCGCCTGAAGGCGAGAGAAGAGGAAGAATGGCATCTGTGCTTGTGATTTTGAATGACCTGGGAAGGTTTTTAGCACAATAACTAATTTGTTTGCACCCGGAACTTGTGTTTGTGAGATTGTGTTTGGGGTTTGGGGGTGCTGCAATGCCTCCTCTACTGGTCGCAACATGTAAACGGAGTTTTTTAAGAAACCAGTTTTCTGTCTTAACTGGGTTTGTGAACGAACTCCATGTCTGCCATGCACGAGTGTGTCCTGTAATGAAATGGCACGCCCAAGAGGAACATCTCTGCCTTGCAACTTCTTTATTGAGCTTAGATTCCCTGTGCTCGAGTCCCAAGCAGTAAACAGTTAACTTCATAAACTAGCCAATCGGGTTATTAATTCTGTCCAAAAAAAAAAAAAACTAGCAATTTCATGCCAAAATAATTCACATTTCATCAAAAAGGAATCAGAATTTTTACAGGGCACTTCCTTTTGTTTTCATTCAAGGAAGCTCAGAGGTAAAATATGAGAAAGCACCTTCCCTCTGAGGTAGTGAAAACTCACCCAACCAGACGGGCATCTTTTAATTTGAGCAAAATGCCACTGTGGTAAAAACAAAACAAAAAAAAAAAAACAATAAGAAGAAGAATTGACATCCATTGTTAATGTTGGGGTGGAACACGAAAGATTAGGGCCATTAAACAAAATATGTGGCACAGCCCACCGTAACTCCATGTATGGGGCACGTATTGTGACAGGCTGGAAAGTTCATGTTTTTCAATATAAAGTTTATGGACTCCTGACCATCACACCATCAAGCTTATTGGACAACCCATTCTACAACCAGGAGCATTAATATGAAGCTGCTCCCCCAATTCCCCTCCACCCCCTTTAACAACTTCCAATTCTCTTTCCAGAAGCTTTTTCAGTGTGTCTGTGGGAATTTGTGCCCATTCAGCCAAAACAGCATTTGTGAGGTCAGGTGCTGATGTTGGACGAGGAGACCTGACAGACAATCGGCGTTCTAGTTCAACCCAAAGGTGTTCAGTAGTGTTGAGAGAGAGGACTCTGTGCGGGCCACTCGAGTTCCTTCATGACTGTCCTGTCCCACAGTACCTCAAACAAGCACTGCGAGGTGTGCAGAAGAGCATCTCTGAACGCACAACACGTCAAACCTTGAAGCAGGTGGGCTTACAGCAGCAGGAGACCACACCGGAAGAGGCAACTGAGGCTACAATTCACATGAGCACTCCAAAATTGGACAACAGAAGAGCGGAAAAAACGGTTGCCTGGTCTGATGTGTCGCAATTTCTGCTGCAACATTCGGATGGTGGGGTCAACAACATGAAAGCATGGATCCATCCTGCCTTGTATCAATGGTTCAGGCTGGTGGTGGTGGTATAATGGTGTGGGGGATATTTTTATGGCACACTTTGGGCCCCTTATTACCAATTGAGCATTGTTTAAATGCCACAGCCTGCCTGAGTCTTGTTGCGGACCATGTCCATCCCTTTATGACCGCAGTGTGCCCACCTTCTGACGGCTAATTCCAGCAGGATAAAGCGCCATGTCACAAAGCTCAGATCACCTCAAACTGGTTTCTTGAACATGACAAGGAGTTCCCTGGACTCAAATGGCCTTCACAGTCACCAGATCTCAATCCAGTAGAGCACCTTAGGGATGTGGTGGAACAGGAGATTCGCATTGCGGATGCGCAGCTGACAAATCTGCAGCAACTGTGTGATGCTATCATGTCAATATGGGCCACAATCCCTGAGGGATGTTTCCAGCACCTTGTTTAATCAACACCATGGAGAATTACGTTAGTTCTGAAGGCAGATGGGGTCTACTCCAGTACTAGCAAGGTGTACCTAATAAAGTGGCTGGCGAGTGTAGTGTGGTTACGACTGTACACCGATCAACAGCCACTACAGAAAAGCATCCATCATTTCATTTTCTGGAGCAACTTTCCCATTACAAGGTAATTGCGAGCTGCAGCCAGCAAACACTGAAATGCCAATCCATCACTGGCACACTCAGCCACCCTCTGTCATGTCACAGCCAGGGTTCCTCCCCCTGATTCGGGTACAAATTTATGTTTTATGTCTCTTTTGGCCATTATTGACTCTTTCATTTTTGGTTTTGTCGATGTCTGTAAGCTGCTTTTGTTTTGTTCTTTGTGTTAATGGGTGGTGCCTCAGGAGGCGGGTCCCCCATGCCAATCACTGCCAGGCAATGCAGTTTCTGGTGATTCATTTTGACTGAGCTCTGGAGACGGTGAGTTCATCGCACTCTGGCTGTGCTTCTGCCTTTGAAATATTTTGGAATTTTTGACCTTCACGCTCCGTGTCTGACTACATTTCTGGATTGTGTATTGGGACTTTGCACTGGAATGGCTGAAGCGTTTCTAAGGAAATTTACTTCTTGTGCTCCTCAGAGCTTCATAGTCATTGGTGTGCATTTTGTGAGAATAGACATTTTATATTTTGTTAAGATTTACTGCTCCTAATTACTAGCCAGGGTTTGATGGCAATATGCAAGTTGCATTGGACAAAAGCGTCTGCCAAGCAAATAAATGTAAATGTATCCCCCTCTAGTGGCCATTTCTTGGAAGGGTTTTTGGAAACCCAGGCCCACAACACCCTTACTAATTCCAAGTCTAAAGCTAACCTTATTACATTTTGAAGAAATGAATGAAAAACATTATAAAATAATAGGAGTGCCAGTGCACAAAAATGCCCCCCGTGAAATGCCACAAGCTCTATTGGTACCTGGCAAGGTGAAGTGAGGTGAGGTGGTGTTCTCACGGGCAAAAGGGTAAATTCATTTAAGACTGAAGCGAGGAAATCCGTCTTTAAGCAAAGAGTTGTGGTAATTCGGAAGAAACTACTGAAGCAACCTTTAAGAAGGATGTGGATGAGACCCTGGGAAAGTTTAGCAAATAGAAACCCAGACAAGCCACAAAGACTGAAAGGTCTCCATTCATTTTGTCACATTTCTCACGTTCTTCTGCACGCTCACTCACATGCAGGAAAACATACAAGTAGCCGAAACACACCACTCAGTATGGCGCCTTTCTGAGTAGGCCGTCTCAAAGCACCTTCATTATTCCAAGTTTAGGGAGCAACTCCACCAAAACAAACCAGCAGGACACTCACCACAAGCCAGCCAGTCCTCAAGAAGAGAACGACTCCAAAGATGTTGATCATGCAGGTGGTAAAAACGCCATCCCAGGTCCCAAAGAGCACCGGCTCCCAGACGAATAACTGGATTTTCCACCATGGCTGGGTGTTGCTCTCCGAGCCCTGAGAAACAAAATGGAGAACAAAAATAAATTTAGTGCTGTGCCGAATACTACATTATTGTAGTTTATTAGTGGTGTAGGTCACGTACTGCAGGGGGCTTCAGATTGGGCGGCCGGAGGTTTTTGTTGCCACCCCCCCCCCTTTTTATTTTTTAATCCAAAGCCAATTGTTGCAGCATTGTACAAGTAGTTACCTTGCTTGTCAAGAATAAGAGAGTTGAGTAATTGCTTAGGGTCCTAGGGTGGGGCGGAGGGAGTGCCATAGAGACAGAGGTAAATGGCACAGAACATTAAGACCCCGCAACAGCTTCAGTGTTGGACCCACTAATGTGTTCACCAGGAAATAAAAGCTTAAATAAACACAAACCTGGAATAGCAAAATTAAAAAAAAAAAAACATAAAAAGAATACTGTAGCTGCGTTTTACTGACGGCAGCAAACGTCAAAGCTGAACACTCTGACAACAGACGACTTCTTTATAGCGAGACTTCCATGACTCAAGCAAAAGCACAAGCGGTCATCCACAAGGTCTTATAATATCACAGTCTCTTAAATCTTCTCAAGTTCAGGTACGGCGACCTTGCTTTCATTTACGATCATGCAGAGATAGATGATGAGAGCACAGTACCTCGGAATAGCTCAGTTCTTTTTCTTTTGTTGACAAGTTCTGGACCAGAAGCGTCCTCTCTCCTCAGATGGTAGAGTCCAGTTTGAATTCGATGCCTTCTGACGAAAATGTAGCTGCGTTTTTTCCAAAATGACCAAAGTTCAGCAGCTTTAACTCAAAAAACGAGATTCAACAAAAGCCTGACACGCCAAAATGATTCCACAGACAAAATATCTTCGTTTTTAAAAGATTTAGTTAAAATTCAAAGTAAAACGGTTCACGCAAAAAAGAAAATTAAAATAGCAAAAAAAAAAAGAAAAATTCTTAAGTTCTGTTCAAAGCTTAAATCTTAATCATAGATAGATAGATTGGGTTCAAGGGGACGACAGCTCCCCCTCAGACTATACGCCAGACACCAGGTAAAAATCCAAATATAATATTTATTTGAACTATAACATGCACAAAGCACCCTCCTCTCCACAATACTCATACACACAATAACACAATAATAAACAATCCTCCACTCTCCCAGACACGTTGCCACCCCTCCACCCAGCTCAACTCAACTCTGGGATCTCCCACAGTCCTTTATATAGTCCGTGACCCGGAAGTGCTCCTGAACCCCTGTCCATGTGACTTCTTAGCACTTCCAGGTCAGATCCAAAAGTCTTCTTTTCATCCCGGAAGTACGTCGGTCTTTTAGTTCATGTGATTATGACGCACTTCCGGGTTGTATGTGAAAGTCTCTCTGCTCCTCCCTGCAGCGCCTTCTAGGGGCCCCTGTGGTATCCAGCAGGGTTGTGGATGAAAACTCCAATGTCCATAATTCCCTGCTGGCATTCGGGGCACCTCCATGCTGCAGGGAGGGCTCCATCTGGTGGCCTGGGGGTATTGGTCGGGATGAAAGGCTGGCCAGAGATATGATAAGATATGATATATGATATGATATATGATATGAAAGGCACTATATAGACAGACACTATATACGAAGATAGACAGGTAGATAGGAAAGGCACTATATAATAGACAGACAGACACTATATAATAAGATAGATAGATACTTTATTAATCCTATCTGTCTGTCTGTCTAAGGGGAAATTCACATACTCCAGCAGCAGCATATTGATAAAAAAACAATATTAAACAGTGATAAAAATACAGGTATAACAGTCAATAACTTTGTATAATGTTAACGTTTACCCCCCCGGGTGGAACTGAAGAGTCGTATAGTGTGGCGGAGGAACGATCTCCTCAGTCTGTCAGTGGAGCAGGACGGTGACAGCAGTCTGTCGCTGAAGCTGCTCCTCTGTCTGGAGATGATCCTGTTCAGTGGATGCAGTGGATTCTCCATGACTGACAGGAGTCTGCTCAGCGCTCGTCGCTCTGCCACGGATGTCCAAACTGTCCAGCTCCGTGCCTACAATAGAGCCTGCCTTCCTCACCAGATTGTCCAGGTGTGAGGCATCCCTCTTCTTTAGGCTGCCTCCCCAGCACACCACCGCATAGAAGAGGGCGCTCGCCACAACCGTCTGATAGAACATCTGCAGCATCTTATTGCAGATGTTGAAGGACGCCAGCCTTCTAAGGAAGTATAGCCGGCTCTTGAACAGAGCATCAGTATTGGCAGTCCAGTCCAGTTTATCATCCAGCTGCACTCCCAGGTATTTATAGGTCTGCACCCTCTGCACACAGTCACCTCTGATGATCACAGGGTTCATGAGGGACCTGGTCCTCCTAAAATCCACCACTAGCTCTTTGGTTTTGCTGGTTTCGCACCATTTAACAAAATCCTTGATTAGGTTCCTATACTTGTTACATTTCAAATCGCTGCATATCACTTCAAACATTTCTGAACAATTTCTAGACAATGACGGTCAGAAAACTGTACGCCTATCCCATTTCTGTGTTGAAAATGGGTCTTTCAAGTCCCTGTTTACTGGGTCCTGTTCTAAACACAACTGACTTATTTATCACACTGTTTCTCAGTTACAGCAAGAAAGTTCAATCTCTTACTAACTTATAGGGGGAAAAGACTATACCATTGTCTATGACTATGGAAGAAATTTATATTCTATTCAAATTAAGCAAACATTAATATGAGTTTAACTCAAAACGAAAATCTTAAAATAGACACGAACAAGTAAAGATCCCTTCACATTCTGCAACCTTTGTGTTGTAGATTTACATTTTAAAATGAACAAATTTATCACATTTGCCATTAATCTACACTCACTAACCCATAATGACAAAGTGACGACGTTTTCAGGAAGGCCTGCAAATGTATTAAAAATCGAAACCTGAAATCGCTCGTTTCTAAAAGTATTCCGACCCTTTGCTCTGCCACATGGGTGCCTCCCGTTTGGTTTAATTCTCTTTGAGATGTGTCTAGAAGTTGACTGGAAGTCCATTTGCGACAAACTGAATTTACTGGACATCATTACATTTGAAAGGCCTGAAGTCAGAAAGACGTTAGGAAGGGACTAGTGCTGATTGAGGCCATGTACAGAAGCCATTTAAAATGCAAATAAAATGTTGTATCATAAAAAGTGCTGAATTTAAACCAAAGGACGTTATGCTGCAATTATGTAATGCAGAAGTGAGAGCACATCTGGAGTCCTGTGTGCAGTTCTGGTTACCACTTTATAAGAAAGACATAGCAGCACCTGAAGCTGTGCAGAGGAGAACAAACAAGTACACCTCAGAGCTCGAGGACCCGTCTTACTGTGACAGACTCGGAGAATCAAACCTGTTTAGTCTCGAACAGAGAAGACTCCATGGGGACCTAAACCAGGTCTTTAAAATCCTCAAAGGCATCGATAAAGAAGATCCAGCAACAGGCCTGAAGTCAGAAAGATGTTAGGAAGGGACTAGTGCTGATCGAGGCTATGTACAGAAGCCATTTAAAACGCAAATAAAATGTTATATCATAAAAAGTGTTGAATTTAAACCAAAGAACATTATGCTGCAATTATATAATGCAGAAGCGAGACCGCATCTGGAGTCCTGTGTGCAGTTCTGCTCACCACTTTACAAGAAAGACATAGCAGCACTTGAAGCTGTGCAGAGGAGAATAAACAAGTACACCTCAGAGCTTGAGGACCCGTCTTACTGTGACAGACTCGGAGAATCAAACCTGTTTAGTCTCGAATAAAGGAGACTGCATGGGGACCTAAACCAGGTCTTTAAATTCCTCATTGAGAAAGAAGATCCTGTCACATTCTTTCATCTTAACGGTGAATCACGTACTCAAGGACACCTAGTGGAGATTAAGAGGAAGTGCATTTAAGACTGAAGCCAGGAAGTACTTCTTTACCCAAAGAGTTGTGGGACTCTGAAACAAACTACCGAGCCATGGAGTTGAAGCAGAAACCTCGACAACCTTCAAGAAGGATCATAATCTCTGGATCATCAAGAGATGAACACATGAGATATAAAAAAAATAAAATCATAGTCAAGGGCAGGCAGGGGGTCACTACCAAAAAGGAAAAGAGTCTGTGCTATCAAAACCAAAAAAGCTAAATCCAAATCAAAGGCCAAAATTTCTAGCGCTAGGTCCTGCCTGAAACTGAAGCAAAGTATCTCTAAAGCCAATGTCACATTATGCTACCTCTAGTCTTAGGATATGCCAGATTTGTCGACTGTGGTTTCTGATCTCATCGTCGGACCATCTCAATTTACACGACTGATAAAAGAAAATCTCTGGGCATGTAAAATTTAGCGACTACTTGTGGCGTTTCCAGCCGCGTAGTGCTTGCTTCATTTTCAGAGACCCAATAGCGTGCTGTCTGACGGAGCTGGTGCTATATAAATGGTGTGAAGGACGGCATCATTGCCCGGCCAGGATGCCTTTAGGATGGAAGGACAGGGGAAGACAGCTTACAAAGGGCTTTACCCCCTCCAAGACTCCAGATGGCAGCAAGTTCAGGCTTAGACTCCCACATGGGTGCCCGCAGGGCATGCCGGGTATTGTATTCCAGGGGGAAAGCCCTGTTGGGTCCATTTGGAGCCACCAGAGGGAGCTCCTATGTCATGGGGTTTCCACCTCATCCTTAAGCACTTCTGGGGTGGTTAAAATAAAAAGGACTGCCCACCTCGTATCAAGGAGCCAGAGTCGGGAGGAAGGAGGACAAAGCTTGCAAATGGAGCAGAGGAGGCAGTGAGAAACAGAGAATGAGAAAGAAGACAAAGTATTGTGCTTAGTGGACTTGTGGCTGTGGTGGTGGGAAATCCTTATAAAAGAAGACTTTGCCCACATTAAAAAGACTTTTTGCCTTTTAAATCGGTGTCCGTGCTGGATTGTGTTGGGCATTTGGGGAGCTGGAATGCCCACTACTGTCCATAATGGTTAATGGGTACACCAGGTTCAGCTGCAATTTCAGCCCTTTCTTCTGTGCTGGTGCTATATATTAAATAGAAGAGAGAAGCCCATCTGTCTTGTTTTGGTGAAGTCCAAAACATACATGGTTCTCATTCCTCTTCACTACATTCTGCATTGTACGTCCGAATAAGCATTCATTAGCTGTCAGCTCTCATGCAGTACAGGACCCATCTCTACAACTAAAGATAAGATTTTGTTGATTTTGGCGAGAGTCGCAGACTAGCTGAAGTGCGTCACTGGGTGTGTGTCAGACTAGACAGCTGCTTCAAGAAGTGAAGATCACATAAATAATGGGTACGACTGAAAAATAAAAACCATCTCTGGGAAAGTCGTCTAATGTGACATGGTCTTGAGAGGTTTTTCACAGAAGGGAAAGAGTCTCCACCAAGGGATAGCAATTACAGTAAATGCCAGCATATTTATAACATCATTTCCTGCGATGTCCGAAATGTAACCGAGCTTGATCACATGACGCTTACTTGTAAGAAAGGACAAGCAATACTAGTTAAAATTAAAAATGAACGCCAAATTAATGATCGAGAACCTACAAGACCCATGACAAAAAAAAAATCTAGCGTGTATAAAATGATAAAAGGTTGTGTCCGTCTGTCACCTGATTACTTGTGAACCACTGGGGTTAGAACCTTGATCTTAGTCTTAACCAAAAACGTATGACATGATACACTCTGTTGAAGCAAAAAAAAAAAATGGGTCTACCTGTAAACTTCTGTGACGTTCTTCAGGTTTGCGTCTTTCCTACGGCAAACTATACAGGAAATCTGATTGAGAAAGTAAAACAGCAGACATCTGCTGAAAGTGAAGCAAACTGTAGAAGCCAATTATGTGATAGGAAGAAGACAACGAATGACAGCTGCAGCATCCACTGCACATCAAGCACATGTGGTGTGGTGACCTGTTGGTACCCATGAACAAATGGGGCAGGAACCTTCAATTTGGGAAAGCCGAAGTTCCACGTATTTCTAGTACACATATAAAATGCATCAATTATCACCCTAATGTCTTCATTAATGTTAGGGTGTACTCACACTAGACCCATTTGTTCCGTACTGCGTCCAAGTGCAATTGTCGTCCCCCTCTCCACTTTACTTCCTCGCTGGCCCGCACTCACACTGCGCTTCACGTTCTGTCATCACCATGCGACTTCATGTAAAGCCAAAACAAGATCCAAAAATGGAGTGACAGCATGCAAGTCAAAGTGATTTTACTTATTATGTGTGTTTTTTTGGAGTCGTGTAGGGCAAGACAACACTCTACCCTCTTACAGATTTATTGAGTGTGCAGTGCAGCGTTTTGCTGTTAATTGTGCTGCACATAAGAGAAGCTTTTTATGGAGACAAATGATGTTAAGCTTTTCTTACCAACTGCAATTCACATCCACCTGTAAGGTGAGAATGACAATCTGTTTTTAACTCAAACGGTATCAAATGTGACTTGTCACATCATTGACGTCATGTCCATTTTCCATACTCAGACACGTCTAGCGACCACACCGTTCCTGAATGCTACTCTTCCAAGCGGGCCAGGGCACGGTATGGTTGGCCTGGTATGGAGTGATCACACTAGTCAATCAAAATAGACTTTGCGGGGTTAGATGCGGACAAATGTGCTCGGGCACAGAACAAATTGCCAGTGCGAGTGCACCCTAATTCTTGATCTGCCATGTACTCTGTGAACTTCCCAGTGATCCCTGAAGATTTAATCTGCTTGAATGCGGAGCCACACAGTACCTGCACATCCTCATGAAAAAGCTCCTGCACAAGGCCAGCCGGTTGTCTTCTTGTATTCAGCTGCAATAATGTCACATCGTCATCAGCCGACTTCCTGGGCTTGGTGGGACGTTGGTCAGAGTGCCCTTCCATGGTCAAATTCAAAAAGAGGAAAAACCTCTGCTGTCAACTGGTGGAATTTGTAGAAAGAACCCAAACCAGATGATGTTCAAGGAGCATGGTCCATATGATGAGTAATGCCTAGAGGGGAACAACAACATAGATACATCAATCAATCGATTAAAAATATTGACCAAGATGGAAAAAGAGCATACGAGATGTATGGCCTTAACATCTTTACTTTATGAGTGTTTTACACTAATACAAGAAATGTCTAAGGGCCTTGACACATTCCATGACCTTTTCAATGATTTTCAGTTGCAGAGTCAATGGCGGTCACAGTGCACAAGCGTTACAAGTCACGTCGTCAGACATACCCCAGCGACTTAGTCCAACCATTCCACGACTTACCTTAACAAAACCTAAACGTTTGATTTTGTCTTAAGGGCTCATTTATACTTCACATTCAGAACACGTACGCGCCTGCATCATGGCTGCCACGCGTTCATTTGATGCAACCTCTGAGCAGGTCCTCAGAAATTAACGTGACGCGTGCGTGAGTTGTAGTACCAGCAAAAAGTCGGGGGGCGCGGTGTGCTAAAAGTTGGAATGTGACGTCAGAGTCTCTGGTTACTATCTACATGTGACAGAAAGCCGCTCTGAGGATCCTACGAGATCGATGTGTGCGCTTCGATGTTTGATGAATGGTTCGATGTGGTGAAGCAAAATGCCAACATACACATGCATTCATGGTGCTTTTATATTCAAGCGTTGCATTTTCCCCGATCGTAATGACACGATACATTTTAAAAGTCTCACATACCGTCTACTGTGCCGTCTTTTTTTCTAGGGCTTCCTCCGGTACTGACAGCAGTGGCAAACAGCAATAGATCGCCACACTGAGCACATTAAATGTATGATATTCCAACTCTCTGCACATTTAGAATCCTTAGATTTATACTTGATATCACTTTCATGAGGAAATGCATTGCAGTATGTATGTTAAATTTTACAGATAAATCGGTAATTTCGTTTAAATAATGAATACTGTTAATAATGACACACATGGGGGTGACGCGGTGGCGGAGCGTTAGCGCTGCTGTCTCACAGGGAGTCTCGTCGCTGGTGTTCCCTGCCTGGAGTTCACATGTTTTCCTGCTGGGTTTCCACAGTGGGCTGCAGTTTCCTCCCAAAGATATGCAGATTTGGTGACACTAAAATGACGCCATCATGCATGTGTGTGTTTGTATTCACCTTGTGATGAGCTGATGCCTCGTTCAGGGATTGTTTCAGCCTCGTGCCCAATGCTAGCTGAAAAGGACAAATCTCTGGACTGATGGATTTAATCATTAAACATCCTTTTCAGAGATATTGTGGTAAGGTGTCATCGGACTTTAATGGCTGTTCCAGGCAATTCACAACACAGCGAAGCCGAACCTGTTCTCCCCGTGATAATATCTTGCACTGCCACCTAGTGGATTCCTCCAGATTTACATAAAGTGCGCGCGCAAGTATAAACAGTACAGGTACTCCTCACTTTACGACCAAGTTCCGTTCCGACGACTACGTCGTTAAGCGAATTGGTCGATAAGTGAGGAGCTTGCGCCGGGAATATAGGATCGTTGTAAAATTATAAAATTATGCAACAAACTTCAAATTTATTCATAAAAAGACATGCATATGTACATATAATCATTTGTAAATGATTCTGTCGATTTTTCGCCTTCACGTGCCTTCAAAGTCTCAAAGATACCGCGTGCCTTAGCTTGAATTATTAAAAGGCTTATCGGCATATTATTTTGCATCTGGTAGTCAAACCAGATTGCCAATAATTTCTCCATCTCATTAATAAGACCTTTTCGCTGCCTAGTTATTATGGCTTTAAATCCTGTCGATGATTTCACCGCCTCTTTCACTCTAACTTTATCCTTTAAAATCGTTGAAATTGTCGAATGTGCCAATTTCAAGTCACATGCTGTTTCTTTAAGCGTTTTACCAACTTCGTAGTCTTGTAGGATTTTTATTTTCATTTCAAGGTCGATAGCTTTCCTTCATTTCTTAACAATTTCTCCAGATGATGCCATACTTTTTCTTTTCGTTGACGTCTGTACTATTTTGGGGTTACAAATATGTAAAAAAAACAAAAACGAGGTTACACAGTGACTGCTTGTAGGAATGAAACTGACTGAAAAAGCGCATAGCAAGCCTATAGTATGCTCAGTGCGCATGTCACCATTCGCCACTGACCGACACTCAAGCTGAGAAAGGGGATTCCCCAAATTGCAGGTCGAAACTCGATTGGTCGTTAAGTGCGAGTGGTCGTTAAGCAAATAGGTTGTAAAGTGAGGAGTACCTGTACAACGCTTGCGTAGCAGGAGCGGGACGCATGCGTCACGTGAAGTATAAGTCTGGCCTAAGACTTGGGGTGGTCTCTATGTATGCTAGGGCTGAGTACAGTACAAACTGCAGAGATATTCGTAATGAAAACCTCCTGAGCCGAGCTGAAGGTTCGCCTTCCAACAGGACAAAGCAAAGACAGCACAGTAGTGTCAAGATATATATACACACACACATATATTATTTATATATAAATATATATATATATATTATATATGATATATACAGTGGGTACGGAAAGTATTCAGACCCCCTTCAACTTTTCACTCTTTGTCATATTGCAGCCATTTGCTAAAATCATTTAAATTAATTTTTTCCCTCATTAATGTACACACAGCACCCCATATTGACAGACAATAAAAGAATTTTTGAAATTGTTGCAGATTTATTAAAAAAGAAAAACTGAAATATCACATGGTCCTAAGTATTCAGACCCTTTGCTCAGTATTTAGTAGAAGCGCCCTTTTGAGCTAATACAGCCATGAGTCTTCTTGGGAAAGATGCAACAAGTTTTTCACACCTGGATTTGGGGATCCTCTGCCATTCCTCCTTGCAGATCCTCTCCTGGTCTGTCAGGTTGGATGGTAAACGTTGGTGGACAGCCATTTTTAGGTTTCTCCAGAGATGCTCAATTGGGTTTAAGTCAGAGCTCTGGCTGGGCCATTCAAGAACAGTCACAGAGTTGTTGTGAAGCCACTCCTTCGTTATTTTAGCTGTGTGCTTAGGGTCATTGTCTTGTTGGAAGGTAAACCTTCGGCCCAGTCTGAGGTCCTTAGCACTCTGGAGAAGGTTTTTGTCCAAGATATCCCTGTACTTGGCCGCATTCATCTTTCCCTCGATTGCAACCAGTCGTCCTGTCCCTGCAGCTGAAAAACACCCCCACAGCATGATGCTGCCACCGCCATGCTTCACTGTGGGGACTGTATTGGACAAGTGATGAGCAGTGCCTGGTTGTCTCCACGTACCTCAGTGCAAGCCACATGACAGCCCGCATGGAGTTTGCTAAAAAACACCTGAAGGACTCTGAGATGATGAGAAATAAGATTCTCTGTTCTGATGAGACCAAGATAGAACTTTTTGGCCTTAATTCTAAGCGGTATGTGTGGAGACAACCAGGCACTGCTCATCACTTGTCCAATACAGTCCCCACAGTGAAGCATGGCGGTGGCAGCATCATGCTGTGGGGGTGTTTTTCAGCTGCAGGGACAGGACGACTGGTTGAAATCGAGGGAAAGATGAATGCGGCCAAGTACAGGGATATCTTGGACAAAAACCTCCTCCAGAGTGCTAAGGACCTCAGACTGGGCCGAAGGTTTACCTTCCAACAAGACAATGACCCTAAGCACACAGCTAAAATAACGAAGGAGTGGCTTCACAACAACTCTGTGACTGTTCTTGAATGGCCCAGCCAGAGCCCTGACTTAAACCCAATTGAGCATCTCTGGAGAGACCTAAAAATGGCTGTCCACCAACGTTTACCATCCAACCTGACACAACTGGAGAGGATCTGCAAGGAGGAATGGCAGAGGATCCCCAAATCCAGGTGTGAAAATCTTGTTGCATCTTTCCCAAGAAGACTCATGGCTGTATTAGCTCAAAAGGGCGCTTCTACTAAATACTGAGCAAAGGGTCTGAATACTTAGGACCATGTGATATTTCAGTTTTTCTTTTTTAATAAATCGGCAACAATTTCAAAAATTCTTTTTTTTGTCTGTCAATATGGGGTGCTGTGTGTACATTAATGAGGAAAAAAATTAATTTAAATGATTTTAGCAAATGGCTGCAATATGACAAAGAGTGAAAAATTGAAGGGGGTCTGAATACTTTCCGTACCCACCGTATATGTCTATCTATCTATATATATATTATATATAGCGCATAGTTTACTGTCAAATAATGCAAAGAGTACGTGACACATGTTTCGCCCTAATTCTGGGCTCATCAGCTGTTCACACTCACTGCACCTCCTCTCGGGGATCGAACCTCGGACATCAGCGTCAAAGGTGAAGCAGTGGCTTATTGACAACACTGGGGGCGTCCTTGAGTGGCTCGGCCAGAGCCCAGACTTGACTGCAAAGAAACGTCTCTGGAGAGACCTGAAAGTAGCTGTCCACCGATGGTCTCCAATCTGACTTGACAGAATCTGCTGGGAAGAACGGCAGAAAACACCGAAATCCAAGCTCCAGAACCTCAAACCACACTGAAGCTTCTTCTTCCATCAGGGCTCCCGAACACTTGTGTCTCTTATTTATTTTAAATACATTTGTGAAAATTCCTAAACTCCTCCTTTCTATTGGTCATTATGGAGTACGGAGTGTTGGGTGCTAAGGGACAACATGAATGCACTGTGGATGCTTCATGTTTCTCCTTGGGTTGTCCTGTTGATGGAGTACTTGGAAAGTAAAGCGAGGACAAATTAGGACGTCGACATACTGGACAAAACAGCGGGCACCACGGGCTGAGCAAGAAGATGAATTCGGTTACAAAGACAGTTTCAGCTGGGCTGGAATATAAAGAAACAGGAGAAGGGCTTCATTTGGAGGTCCTGAGATCACAGAGATATCACCAGCCATAGGAATAACATAAAATGTTTGTAATGAGGCCGATGCCACCAGCACAACTGGGCAAGAGCTGTGTGGACCCCGGAGGACTGTGAGGGAGGTCTGCTCAGAAACAGAAGGACAAAGCAGCACACCTGCTAATGTGTGGGCCGCTTCTCAAGTCTACACACACCATCGCTGATAAGAACGAGGCCAAGGCTTTCAGACGATGGCAGCCTGCCAGACTGCTGGTGCTGGGTGGGCAGGGCGAGGGTGCCAGCTTATAAGATTACTGGCTGGTGTTTACATTCAGTGGTCAAGGCGCTAGAAAGTCGGCCCACCGAGGACGTGCTGGACATGGTCGGGTCAGAATATGGCAGCTCCTAGTAAACGGGGATTTTAAATGACTCCCAATTTGCGTTGTATCCCGTGGACAGAAAGAGGTTTGAAACAGCCAGGCTAAGAGGACAGACGGGCAGACAGAGAGAGGTTACGAAAGGCGCTATATAAAAGAGACAGACAAGATATTAAAGGCCATATATATGAGATAGATATGAAACATAATACATAAATGATTGAAAGGTGTTATATAAAAAATAGAACAACAGATGATATGAAAGGTAATGAGACACAAGACATGAAAGGCACTATACAAGAGGTAGACAGGAGATAGAAAAGTATAAGAAACAGACTGACGAGATATAAAAGTATAGATAGATAGATAGATTTTAAATAAAAATCCCAAAGTAACTCTGTAAAGGGTTCAATGTATCCACCTTAATAAAAGGTCTGTGAGTTTGTGCATCTATTTGTCTGTCTGGTTGTTATGGCCCAACACAAAAATTTATAGTAATAAAATGGATTGCATTTGTAGTTCCAACAGATGCCGTGTCACTAACATTTTACAGATAGATAAATCAATCAATTAAAAAGGCACTATATGATAGATAGATATTTGTGTAGTCGGCAGGATTACATATAGATATTTTAGTGTAGTCGGCAGGATTACATAGATAGAGATAGATATTTTAGTGTAGTCGGCAGGATTAGATAGATAGATAGATAGATAGATAGATAGATAGATAGATAGATAGGAAAGGCACTATATAAAATAATAATTGGATCGATAGATGCCATGAAAGGTATTATATTATATATATATATGAGACAGAAGACAAGAATTTCACTATACAGTATAAGAGGAAGATAGGTGAAATAAAGAGACTATACAAGAGATAGATGATATAAAATGTGCCATATAAAGAAACAGATAGATGGGCACAAGATATGAAAGGCAATAAATATATATATATATAAGATAGATAGATAAAAAAGTTAAACATAAGAAATATGAACAATATGAAGGCCATTATTCAAGAGGCAGAGATATATGTAAGGCACTATATGATAGATATAGATGAGAAAGGCACTATATAACAGATGGTATGTAAAGCAATATATTTGATAGAGAGAATATGAAAGGCATTACATAAGAAATAGAGAACATGAAAGGAATATACACATGGATAGGTAAACGAAATGAAAGGCACTATATGACAGATCTTTTCTATCATGTTTCTACACAAAGGGAATGAAGGGCACTATACAAGTGTCCGAGAACGAGAGAGGCGAATGGCATTAAAGGCACTATATAAGTGATAGACGTCTGGAATGAAGAAAGACTTTAGACTGTTAAGGACCTTCAGTACACTTAACAGTTGGGTAGAATTAGGGGGGGAAAAATGAAGGTTCAGCTTCACTCGTGTTTGGACTTCCAGTTTGTTTTGTGTCATTTCATGGTGTTTAAGCCAGGAAAACCACGAGGATATACGCAAAGAGCACTGGGGCGCAGAACGGCAGCGCACCTTCCACGCCGCGGTGTACGCGCAGCTCACTCCACCTGGAGACTCGCGAGCGCGCCTGATTTGAGGTTATTTGCACCCGGCTGGGCAGGACGAGCTGGTGGGGAGGGGTGCCAACCTTGTACTGGTGTGTTTGCCTGCCGGAGTTTAAATTCGGTGCTCAAGGCCGTAGAAAGTCGGCCGACCGAGGATGTGCTGGACACGGCAGGATCACAATGTGGATTCCAGCAACAAGGATTTTCAATTCGATGTGGCGCGCGCCACTTTGCGGTCATTTCAATAGCTACTTGAAAGAATCGTTTTGTCGCTAGGAACGGGTGTTTGGCATCTAAAATGAGTAAAATACCAAATACAAAATCTACAAGTTGAAGCGATCCTTCTCAAGGTACATTTGAAACAGTAAATTAGTCTGTAATTTATGTAAGCTGACGCTGTGCCGTAGTGGTTTAGGCTTTGGATGTCTAGCCGGGCCAGACTAGCCCGGAGGTTGAGGGTTCGAATCCTGCTACTGACACCATGTGTGTGACCCTGAGCAAGTCATTTCACCCGCCTGCACTTCCACTGGAAAAAAAAACGCAATAAAAGTAACCAATTGAATCCCAAATGTTGCAAGTCGCCTTGAGTAAAGGCGTCAGCCAAGTAAATTTAAAAAATGTTTCTCCGTTTTAAGGATCGGCGAGCTGTGGATTGATGACGAACATACTTAACTAGCTGTGCCACTGGAAAGTAACATACAAAATTTAGAGAGGAAAACCCCTTTTATCGGAGATTTATTTTAGTAACACAGCGCCTGCCCCCCTCTCTTTTAAACTGCGCCTATAGCTACGTCTCGATGGTCAGTCGCAGGGGTCGCCCGCTCTTACTCTTGTCAAACCAGCAGCTCCACGTGCCGCTCCCTTAATACACCCGCAGCCTGGGGGAGGAAATCGTAAAAGTGACTAATCAAACTGCACAAGAAAAATAAATAATAAAAAAAACGCCCGATTTAACTTACCGCTTTAAACAACAACAGGTGTCCGAGGAGGTGCGCAGATGAGGAGCGGACTTCCACTCCACGGGCGGACACACGCCGTTCACGGAACGCAGCTCAGCTGACTGATCGCCGGCGTGTCACAATTTCGCAAACCTCAGTGCGTCTCACCTGTCGGAATCCACCTCTCTCCGCCTACCTGCGCGCGCACGCGTACTAGCAAGTAAGAAAAAAAAAAAACTTCCAGTTTAGCCAAAAGGGACCAGGATTAACGCATCATTAAGGTATAAAAAAAATCCGGGAGACGCCTCTCTACTACCGCCCTCTTGGCAAACATCCTTTTTCTAACTACTGGACAGTTGGAAAGCAGCAAGCTGGCATGTATTCATTTCAAGGGATTGTTGACATCCAATGTTTCACTTTGTTCCGCTTTAGCACCTTGACGCCCACATCATTATTGACAGCCAACTCTGTGGTCGTAGAAGTGCATGTGGCTTGGGGATGGATTGGCACCCAGTCATTTAGGGCCCAGAAGCTTGAACTGTTATGGGGGCCCCTTTGCATCCAGCAATAAGTGCTAGCATAACCACTGTTATCTTCTTCAATGGGGTTGTTCCACGACAGATCACTACAGATTTTTACAACATTTAAACATTACATGTCAGAATTTGATTAAAATTGCTGTACTTAATTACACTATTATTAGTATTATTTTAAAACCCCTTCCCATGAAGTAGACATCCAAAATTTTTAAGCAATATGGACTAAAATCGCTTCTGGGGCCCATCTAAAGCTTAAGCTTAATTCGTTTCGAATCCCGGAAAGAAGCGCACAGAAAAAAGCGCACAGTCAAATAACCGCACACGGAAAAAACAGCACGTGGAACAATAAGCAAACGGTAAAGTGAGCACGCGGAAAAAATCACACGGCGGCGACATATAACTATTACAAATATAAAATATACTCCACTTATACTGCTAGACATTTTTTATTACAATAAAACAATGACTTGTTTGCTCTTGTACAATGTCTCCGTTCTTCGTTTTCATTAAGGAATGGCACTTTGTTGATTGATTCTCACGGCACCTCCAAGCGTCTATTCCATTTGTTGTACGAAAACGCAGATATTCAAATCCCTTGTAACCGAGAAAATGCTTGCCTTTCTGACTGGTCGAAAACTCCATCTCGCTTATTCAAAAAAAATGTCGACTTGCCTTGCTCGAAAGTTAGGGAAGATTAAAGAAAACTCTAACTGTGTGGCCTATTTGTGAATTTCCCCTTGTGATTAATAAAGTATCTATCTATCTATCTATCTATCTATCTATCTATCTATCTATCTATCTATCTATTATATAGTGCCTTTCAAATTATCTATCTATCTATCTATCTATCTATCTATCTATCTATCTATCTATCTATCTATCTATCTAATCCTGCCAACTACACTAAAATTAATATCTATCTATCTATCTATCTATCTATCTATCTATCTATCTATCTATCTAATCCTGCCAACTACACTAAAATTAATATCTATCTATCTATCTATCTATCTATCTATCTATCTATCTATCTAATCCTGCCAACTACGCTAAAATTAATATCTATCTATCTATCTATCTATCTATCTATCTATCTATCTATCTATCATATAGTGCCCTATCTATCTATCTATCTATCTATCTATCTATCTATGATATAGTGCCCTATCTATCTATCTATCTATCTATCTATCTATCTATCTATCTATCTATCTATCTATCTATCTATCTTGCCTACTACACTAAAATTAAAATCTATCTATCTATCTATCTATCTATCTATCTATCTATCTATCTATCATATAGTGCCCTATCTATCTATCTATCTATCTATCTATCTATCTATCTATCTATCTATCTATCTATCTATCTATCTATCTATCTAATCCTGCCAACTACACTAAAATTAATATCTATCTATCTATCTATCTATCTATCTATCTATCTATCTATCTATCTATCTATCTATCTATCTATCTATCTAATCCTGCCAACTACGCTAAAATTAATATCTATCTATCTATCTATAGGACGACCTTTACTTACTTGCCGTAATCAAAACTATGAAACCCTAATTTGCCTACCTGTGGAATAAGAAGGTATAATATAAATTTTGAAAACTATTGTAAAGAATAATAATTTCCTAGAAATGGTAATTTAGGCACAACAATGACAGTAATAAAAGGATTAATGACTATTTTATTTTATGGACCATCCAACAGCCCACTTCCCCAATTAGCACAAATTAAAACATACAAGCTTATAAATACATTTAGTGAACAATTATATAATTTCGTTTATTGCGATGTATAATATAACATTTTTTTCTTCTTTGCATATACGCCTTTGCCATATGCACATTTTTCCATGTCCGCATTTATCCACAAGCGGTTTTTCCCGTGTACTTATTTCCTGTGCGCTTTTTTCTGTACGGATATTTCTTGTGCGCTTCTTTCCGGTCACCTTTCGTTTCATATTAGATCCGCCCCATTGGAGGAGCACACATTTTCATGTTCGAATCCACGCAAAGTTTTATAAATGAGGCTCCTGGGGTGAACTTTCGCATTGTAATGGGCAGCATGCAGGGACTGGCATCGTGTTCAGGATTGAACAAGGATTCTTGCCCGGCTGGGAGGCCCGTATAATGGAAGCACGGAGCAAGACAACAACAACAACAACATTTATTTCTGTTGCACATTTTCAAACAAAAGATGTAGTTCAAAGTGCTTTACAGGATGAAGAAAGAGAAGAAGAAAAAGACAACTTACTTGGGTAATTTACTCCTCCAAAACACTAGGTGGCAGCATCCCTGGGTAACGGTACCTCTACGAATACCCACAGGGCATTTTGGGAATTGTAGTGTCATGGAACATCCCTGTTTGGTTACATGGGTACTTATGAAAGGATTAATGGTCCCTTTAACTCAGAGCAATGTGCGCTAAAGTCACTTCTGGTGCCCCTTTGAGATTAGGAACCTTGAAGCTTAAGCTTAATTAGTTGCATAGTAGATTGTCATTTGGGCGAGCGCATAATTTTATGCTCGGATCCATACAAAGTTTTATAAATGAGGCCCCAGAAGCATATTTGCGCATTGTAGGGGATGGCATAAAGGGACTGGCATCCTGGCCAGAATTGAACAAGGATCCTTACCCGGCTGGGAGGCCAGTGCAATAGAAGGACAGGGAAAGACAACGTACTCAGGTTATTTACTCCCCCAAAACACTAGATGGCAGCATCCCTGGGGTTACAGTACCTCTATGAATACCCACAGGGCATTTTGGGAACTGTAGTCCCACGGAGCAGCCCTATTTGGTTCCATGGGTGCCGCAGGGTGGCCCTGAAGGGATTAATGGTCCCTTTAGCCCAGAGCAATGTGAACTAAAGTCAGTTCTTGGGACTCTCTGGGATTAGAGGCCCTGAAGCTTAAGCTTCATTAGTTGTATAGTAGATCGGCCCTTGGGCGAGTGCATATTTTTCAACTCAAATTCACGCAAAGTTTTATAAATGAGGTCCCAGAAGTGCAGTTGCACAATGCCATCCAGTTTTCTACTTGAACCTGGTTACTCGCCTTATCCCGGCTTAGTGTGTGTAAATGTTAATACACTCCAAGTCTGCTGTGCATGAGTGAGTCCTGTATTGAAATGGCGCCCTCAAGAGGAAGGTGCCTGCCTTGCGACTGTTACAATATTTTTTTAAGCTTAGCCTCACTGCAGCTTAACCCCACAGCAGATAACCCACAAATTTTTTAATTTCACCTTTATTTCTTACTTTTCTAAACATAAAACATATTTTTGAGTAGATGTAAATCAAATATTGTATCCTTATGAACACTTTATTGTCCAGATTGCCATCGCGAGTGCTGTCACGTTGAAAAGGCAGTCACAATGCTAGCAGGGTTCCCCTTTCTCGATCCAACACGTCATCTATTGTTTGTATCTACCAAAGAAGATATTTTTATTACCTTCTAATTTTGACTGTATTTTACTTATGTATATGTAAAATGATCATTTTATTTAATAGTATATTTTAAGGTTTAAGTTTATTCGTGTAAATAAAAAGTTACTAAAATGTCGAGAACAATGACCGCAAGCAATAAAATATGCTTCCATTTTTTTCAATTAAGCCTAAAGTAAATAACGATAAGAACTTTCATTTCTGACATAAATGTCGTCCCGCGTGTTCACATAGGGGACTGCAATTCCACCGTCACACCAGAGGATGGCGCTGTGTCTTCACATCTTTCTTTCATCCTCCCTGTGCAGATCGGATGATTGACAGCTAGAACACCTCTGATGTCACTTCCGCTGTCCGTCCACCTGGACCCGCCTCTTCCTGCAGGGAGGACTGAAAGCGGGAAACACCGCCATCTTTGGCAGCTCTGTTTGAACTCACGTCTGGTGAGACGACTCTGCAATAATTGTGGGGGTTTTTTTTGTTATTTTTTGCTGCATTCGATTATATTGGCGCACCCCAACTCTTTATCATTGTCCTATAATGTTTCAAATGATTTAAAAAAAAAATTATACTAAAATACTAGCAAAATACCCGCGCTTCGCAGCGGTGAAGTACTGCTTTAAATTTTTTATTAAGAAGAAAAGTAAACCTTTTTTAAACTGAGGGAAAATATACCAATAATTATTTGTTAAGGATCTCTTTGTATACCATGTTGTCAGTTCGGCCCTCCGGTTGTAATATGACCAAGCTGTGCGCTGAGCTTACTCTTGAGCATGCAACGTACAGTTGGCTATGTGAAAAGCAATCTTGCCTCAAATCAATGCCAACCTTTTGTAGGGTTTGTCCCTGAGACTTATTAATTGTCATTGCGAAGCAGAGCCTTAGTGGAAATTGGAGGCGTTTGAACTGAAATGGGTTTCATTGAGAACTTCGCATCCAGCTTTTGAGAGTTGAAACATTCATAAACATCAAAGTGTCCACTACTGAAATCGTCACCTGTGAATCTAAAATGTTTAAGAGGCATTGGCGGTTGTCCAAAGGTATGAAATATTTGGCCATTTCGGTACACTTGAAAGCGACAACCGAACAATTCAGCGGCAGCCATCAACTCACATGCAGAACCACAGGTGAAGGGCTTAAGCATTTCAATCTTCTAGTGCTCCTGTGTAGTATAATTACAGTGCATCCGGAAAGTATTCACAGCGCATCACTTTTTCTACATTTTGTTATGTTACAGCCTTATTCCAAAATGGATTAAATTCATTTTTTTGCTCAGAATTCTACACACAACACCCCATAATGACAACGTGAAAAAAGTTTACTTGAGATTTTTGCAAATTTATTAAAAAAAAAAAACTGAGAAATCCCATGTCCATAAGTATTCACAGCCTTTGCTCAATACTTTGTCAATGCACCTTTAGCAGCAATTCCAGCCTCAAGTCTTGTTGAATATGATGCCACAAGCTTGGCACACCTATCCTTGGCCAGTTTCGCCCATTCCTCTTTGCAGCACCTCTCAAGCTCCATCAGGTTGGATGGGAAGCGTCGGTGCACAGCCATTTTAAGATCTCTCCAGAGATGTTCAATCAGATTCAAGTCTGGGCTCTGGCTGGGCCACTCAAGGACATTCACAGAGTTGTCCTGAAGCCACTCCTTTGATATCTTGGCTGTGTGCTTAGGGTCGTTGTCCTGCTGAAAGATGAACCGTCGCCCCAGTCTGAGGTCAAGAGCGCTCTGGAGCAGGTCTTCATCCAGGATGTCTCTGTACATTGCCGCAGTCATCTTTCCCTTTATCCTGACTAGTCTCCCAGTTCCTGCCGCTGAAAAACATCTCCACAGCATGATGCTGCCACCACCATGTTTCACTGTAGGGATGGTATTGGCCTGGTGATGAGCGGAGCCTGGTTTTCTCCAAACGTGATGCCTGGCATTCACACCAAAGAGTTCAATCTTTGTCTCATCAGACCAGAGAATTTTCTTTCTCATGGTCTGAGAGTCCTTCAGGTGCCTTTTGGCAAACTCCAGGCGGGCTGCCATGTGCCTTTTACTAAGGAGTGGCTTCCGTCTGGCCACTCTACCATACAGGCCTGATTGGTGGATTGCTGCAGAGATGGTTGTCCTTCTGGAAGGTTCTCCTCTCTCCACATAGGACCTCTGGAGCTCTGACAGAGTTACCATCGGGTTCTTGGTCACCTCCCTGACTAAGGCCCTTCTCCCCCGATCGCTCAGTTCAGATGGCCGGCCAGCTCTAGGAAGAGTCCTGGTGGTTTTGAACTTCTTTCACTTACGGCTGATGGAGGCCACTGTGCTCATTGGGGCCTTCAAAGCAGCAGAAATTTTTCTGTAACCTTCCCCAGATTTGTGCCTCGAGACAATTCTGTCTCAGAGGTCTACAGACAATTCCTTTGACTTCATGCTTGGTTTGTGCTCTGACATGAACTGTCAACTGTGGGACCTTCTATAGACAGGTGTGTGTCTTTCCAAATCAGGTCCAATCAACTGAATTTACCACAGCTGGACTCCAATGAAGCTGCAGAAACATCTCAAGGATGATCAGGGGAAACAGGATGCACCTGAGCTCAATTTTGAGCTTCATGGCAAAGGCTGTGAATACTTATGTACATGGGATTTCTCAATTTTTTTATTTTTAAAAAATTTGCAAAAATCTCAAGTAAATTTTTTTCACGTTGTCATTATGGGGTGTTGTGTGTAGAATTCTGAGGAACAAAATGAATTTAATCCATTTTGGAATAAGGCTGTAACATAACAAAATGTGGAAAAAGTGATACGCTGTGAAAACTTTCCGGATGCACTGTATCTCCTGTACCGTCATCAGTCCACACCTTGAACCTGTCCCAGTCATTCAATACATAAGACACAATGTTCCTCCGGATATCAAAAGTGAGCCTGATATGGCCGTGCAATATGTAACACAGAGAATGGAAAAGGCAGTCGCCATCTCCGGGCATGGAAACCACTCGGTAAGTGACAGTTCTTTGATCGATGGTGATCACCTCGATAGACATGTTAATGGGGGTACGGTTGGAACGATAAAGAAAATGGGTACCTGAACAATGTAAACTAAGTCTAAAATAACTACACAATAACTATAATCGTAATAAACGAACAATAAAACAGCGGAGAAGCCATGGATTAAATAAAAAGGCTGCAGTTATCAGCAGGGCGACGTGAATACCGTGGCGATGCAAGGAAGGGAATGAAGAGACCGGAGCGACGGACAGCCTTATATAGGCAGGCAGCCAACTACTTGGGAGGCGTGGGGATGGGGGACCCAACGGCGCCTCACACGGCGACCGAGCTGCAGGCTATGGACGTATATACTGTATGTACGTAAGTAGGATTCAGTTAGTGTTGGGAACCTGCGTATCAAATTTCTTGAAGATGGGCCCATAAGTAACAAAGACCGTTGGAAAGTTCAATATGGCGGCTGACAGTGGCGTCATACCACTGAAATAAGTACGTACTGTACATCGGTTTCGGTTAGTGCAGGGAAGCTGCCTACCAAATTTCGTGAAGATGGGGTCATAAATAAGAAAGTTTAACATGGCGGACGTTGTCGACCGTTATGACCATTACGTGTAGAATTTCGAAATGAAACCTGCTTAACTTTTGTAAGTAAAGCTGTAAGGAATTAGCCTGCCAAATTTCAGCCTTCTACCTACACGGGAAGTTGGAGAATTAGTGATGAGTGAGTCAGTGAGGGCTTTGCCTTTTATTAGTATAGATATTTAGAATGAAACATCCTTAATTGGAACTTTTTTCAATTGTGGCCAGCCTACATGATACTTTAACAATCTTATAGTTTTCAGTATTTGCTTACATAATATTATTATTTTTTAAAAACTTCTCATACAGTAGACACCCAAAATGTGGACAAAAGTTGCTTCTGGGGATCCCTGGGGGGATTAGAGTTTCCTGAAGCAGATCCACCCCTGGTACTCAGAGCTGCTCTCTTGCATTGGCATCGGGCACCGATTCACCACGGCACTTCAACTGGGTAAGCGGGTTCCACTTCACAACACAGAATCCAACAGCTCAACTCTGAGTATCCCTCGAGGACGGACACTTTATGGAGCGGGGTCACCTGTAGGTGGGGCCACATGTACAAATGTTGCTAGGTTACACTGTCTGGCCGGACGGCCAACTCTAAGAAAAAATTCTGGTGGTCAACTCGGACCACTCGCACCTTTAGAAACAGTATGATCCCTTTGCCCGGAGTTGTGCCTCACCACAATTTGATCACGGAGGACTACAGAGAGTCCTCTGAAGCAAGAGCGGCGTTAGGGGGTGGCAAGTGGGACAACCGCCTCACAGTTCTATTTTCACTAACCCTAACCAAAACCATAAAATGCAATCTGAATCCACTGTATACATTTTATTACTCTCTCCATCTTATACTAATTCGAATTTTGGCCAACATGCACTGGTTGACGCTGCTGAATGAGCAGCAGAGTTCTCGGCTCAGGACTCCCTGTGTCTCGGCTTTCCTATCCCATCATTCAAGTTAACAAGCCATAGTGGCATCCATGGAAAGAAGGATGTGACAGCAGACCGGTGGGGCATAGCACTTATGGCTGCAAGCTGAAAAGAAGGATGACAAAAAAAAAAAAAAGATAAATAACTCGTAGACATTGTGCTCGGAAAAAGATGAAATGGAAAAAGCAAAAAAAAAAAAAAAAAAAAGGTTTGGGGTACCAGATGGCCACCCCATTTAAAGAAAATGGGAGGGGCAAAGAAAAACACATTCGAGGGCGCAAGTCACTTGGCATCAACTGAGATGACAAAAAAGAAAGGCGAGGGATCGATCCTTCCACCTTAAAGAGCGGTGTTGGCACGTGTGCACGCACAGATCGGGCAGTGACCCGCAGTGCTGAAGTGAACATCGGGAGGTACGTCAGTCATATGGAGTTACATTACTGCTGATAGTTCACGTACGAGTACCACTGATCTTGTAAGCGCGAGTTATAATTTGAGTGTTGAGTGATGCAGTGGGCGTTTTGTGGTGTAAGGGGTTCACAGCTTCAAAACAATGGCCAGTTTTAAATAATCTAGATAGCGGTGTCCGTCTCGGTGGCCACGATCGCGGGGAGTTAATGAGGTAATTGGGGCGAGTCGCACCTACACGTGAGGGTGCAGTTGTTCTCAGTTGTTTCATCGGCTTCCTGCGGTGCGTGATTAAGATGCTGCGCTTACAGAATTGTATAATTATGGGCGGGCACAGGGGGAAAGAAAGAGAACAGAGGAAGAAAGATGACATAAGTGTAGTCTCTGGCGGACGATCTGACCACCAAGAGGGAGGAAAGACAGTACGAGCCGAGGACCCGCGAAGGAGGATACGTTGTGACGCTACAGGGGCTGGTTTGCCTCACTGAATAATGGTGTGGAGTGGGAAGAGCATCGAAGAGGACCTCCCTAAGGATCCGAGGTATGACTGTGGGTACGTGAAGGAAGACGGGAGGAGAGCCGACCTTGGACGGTCTGGCTGAGTGGTTTGGAGGCAGCCAAGATGGAGGTCGGGTGGATGAAGTTCGTGGCTGCTGAGTCTCCGCCGGCAGCGCGAGTGATGGACGAGGCGGGGAGACGAAGATGGAGGTGGGCAGAGATTGGGAGGAACCAGTGACTGCATTTTAACCTCTGGTTTTATTGGATTTATTTTATTGTTTTTTTGTTTGATTTTAGTGATTTGGTAAGAGTTGAGGTCTGGGACTTTGTCCGGGCCATTAAAACACGGTGATTCTTTTCTTTATCGGGTATTCTTTTGTAGATTTGCTGCTGTGCTTGGGATCATCATCCTGTTGCATTACCCAATGTCAGCCAAGTTTTAGCTGTTGGAGTAGATGGCCGGCCCCACATTTGACTCCAGAATATTTTGGTATACAGCGGAGTTGGTCAACTCAATGACTGCAAGGAGCGCAAGTCATGTGGCTGCAAAACAATCCCAAATCATCAGCCCTCCACCACCGTGCTCGACAGTTGGTCTGAGGTGTTTGGTTTTCACCAAGCATTTCCACTTTGGTCTCGTCTGTCCAAAGGACATTGTTCCAGACGTCTTATGGTTTGTTCAGATGCAACTTTGCAAACCTAAGCTATGCTGCCATGTTCTTTTTAAAGAGAGAAGAAGCTTTCCTCTGGCAACCTTTCCAAACGAGCCATCCTTGTTGAATCTTTTTCTAATTGTACTGCCATGAACTTTTAACATTTCACATGCGGAGGCCTAGTAGAGTCAGAGATGAAGTGCTTGGTGTTTTGCAATTTCTCTAAGCATTGCACGGTCTGACCTTGGGGCTGAATTTGCTGGGACGTCCAGTCCTAGGAAGACTGGCAGCCATCTTGAATGTTTTCCATTTGTGAGTAATATTTCTAACTGTAGAATGATGGACTTTAAACTGTTTGGAAATGGACTTATAACCCTTCCCAAACTGACGGGCAGTGACAATTGCTTCTCTGAGATCACCATGGATGTCTTTCCACCTTGGTGTTGTGTTAACACAGACCTGAACGCTGCTCCCGACTAGCAAAGTGTCAAAACGTCTGCTTTTATCGAGGTGGTCACACTTGCTAATGATCAATGAATCAAGTGCACTTGATTAGTGGCACCTGGCTGCTACTTACAATATCTTCATAATTCCTATGGATGCTGTAAAGGTGAACTTCATTTTTCATGCACTGCTTCTGCATTGTGGCTGTTTTTTAGTAACAGTATGTGGTGTAATATATCATGGTGTTGTTTATCTGACATTGTATCTACCTAATTTTAGGATCTGATCACTTTTTTATGCCATGTTATGTAAAACCTTAGAATTGAAAGAGGTGTACTTTCTTTCTCACATGACTCCATGCATTGTACATTCAGGGGTTGACAGCTCTAATGCACACAGAGTCTGCCCTTATTTGATTCTGTCGGAGCGAGTCGCCCACTAGTCACAGTGAATCAATTGCTGCGTATGTCAAGACTACATGACTGGTCTTCAAATGGGGGGGTGGGGTAGGTTGGTTTGGGGGGGCAGTGACAGTCACAAACTTACTAAGATTATGTAATTGAGGATGACATGTAATGTGACACAGCCTTTAGGAGACCCTCAAATGTTGTACATTCCTTTATTCTGTATGGGCTGGCTTTAGATTTGGAGCATGTGCATTATCGCACCCACCACATGCCAAACCACCTGGATTAGGACCCAAGTACAACGGGTGACCCCTCAGCACTACACTGGAACAGCTGCCTTGTTACCTATAACTTCTTACTGGGCCTGGCCATATCTGAACCCATCATTATAATGTGTGTGTGTGTACTTTTAAACAAGTTTCCTACCTTGTAACACCAAATTAGATTACAATGGTTGAAGAATATTAAATATTTAAGCATTTTCATCCTTTATTACAGTGCTGTATGTGCATATAGATGTAAAAAAATAAAGTGCATTCATTCAGAAAGAATTCAAACCCCTTCACTTTTTCCACATTTTGTTACACTGCACCCTTGAGCTAAAATCATTTATTGTTTCCCCCTCATCAACCAATATTTCATAATCCAGAATGACAAAACAGGATTTTAGAAATAGTTGCAAATATATTAAAAATGAAACTTCACCTTGACACACGTATTCAGACCCCTTCTGTTGACAGTTCTCTTGATCATCATTGAGATGTTCCTTCACCTTGTTTGGAGTCTACCTGTGGTCAATTCAATTGCTTGGACCGATTATGAAAGGCACACACTTGTCTAATAGAAGGTCTCACTAGCAAGCAAAAACCAAACCATGAGGTTGAAAGAATTGCCTGTAGAGCTCAGAGACAGGATTGTGTCAAGGCACATATCTGGGAAAGGCTGCAAACAATTTCTGCAGAATTTAAAGTTCCTAAGAGCACAGTGGCCCCCATATTTCATAAACAGAAGACGTTTGGAACAACCATGACACTTTCCAGAGATTTGGTCACTGGCCAAACTGAGCAATCGTGGGAGAAGAACCTTGGTAAGAGAAGGGGATCAGGAACTTGATGGTCACTCTGGCTAAGCTCTAGAAATCTTACATGGAGAGAGCAGAAACTTGGAACGATGGCTGTCCTTCCGGAACACTCCAATTATCTGGGCTTTTTGATAAACTGGCCATACAAAAGCCTCCCCTCAGTAAAAGGTGCATGGAGCCCGACTAGGAGTTTGCAAAAAATAAGCACCCAAAGGACTCTCAGACTGTTAGAAACAAGATTCTCTGGTTTGATGAAGCCAAGATTAGCATCATATCTTGAGGAAACCAGGTACCGCTCATCACTTGTGCAATATCATCGAAGTGGTGAAGCAGGGACTGCGAGACTAGTCATGGCTGAGGGAAAGCTGAACTGAGCAAAGCACAGAGATATCCTTAATGAAAACCTACTCCTGAGCGTTTCAGACCTCAGACTGAGCTAAAGATCCACCTTCCAACAGGACAACACAACTGTGGGTTTAGAGACAACACTGGAAATGTCCTTGAGTAGCCTGCCCACAGCCTGTACTTGAACCCCGTTGAACATCTCTGGAGAGACCTGAAAATAGCTGTCCACGGACGCAGCAAGAAAATCCATGTGTGTGAAGACCCCAGGCTGGAATCGCTGGCTGATGAGGGGGAAAAAATAAATTTAAATGATTTTAGCACAAGGATGCAACATAACAAAATATGAAAAAAGTGAATGGGGTCTGAATACTTTCTAAAGGCACTGAACATATGGGCTGGCATAGTGGCACAGTGGGCCCCCACAATGGACTAAGTGCCCTGTTCAGGGCTATTTTCTGCATTGAATGTTGTCTCAATACACATATACACTCACACACATACATATAGATATATACATTATACATATCCACATACAAAACTTTATTCTGACGCCACTCTTTTACTGCAAATATTATATTTGAATAACAAATTAGCTCACAATAGCAGAAAAACAAAAACACAAACATCATTCAGTATAATTAGACTCTGACCAAAGAACTGATATATTGCAAAATCTTTCTCTTCTTTACCAAAATGCTTCTGCTACAATAAATGCTTAGCATACATATAAAAAAGATAACCATTGTACTGAAAATGCCAAAAAAAGAAAGGACTAGCAAATATGGTAAAGCACATATAATATAAAACAACTAGCATTTAAAAACATGTCCCCATAAAACTCAAGTTACATACGCAAATTATTTTCTTTAAGTATTTTTAATCATGATTAGGCTGCTCTGCATAGACAATATACCATTAGTAATACTCCATGAAAAGCAACCTGATAGGGTTTAGCATTTTCTTGAAATTATACTCTGTATCAAACAGTAACTATTAACATTTGAAATGCTGAACATAAAAACTCAACACTGAACTGCAATAATGTACTTCACTGGACAGAAGGCATTTTTGGAGGATTTTTAGTCTCTGTCCCATTTTAAAGTTTCCAGAATATTATACAAGGAGCCAAATGAACAACAAAATGGAAAGACTGCATGGCTGAATCGGTTTACAACCAGTATTTAATGTTCTACAGTCAACATAAGCATGATTACAATGTGTTTCTTGGTTAACTTTTAAAACTATATATAATTTCTCATCGGATCCAGTTTTACATTTTATACATTATTGCCTTTACTGAAAATGATCAGGTAGTTATTAAGAATAAAGTGTAGCTGCTTTACAACTTGTATGTACAGATAACAGAAAGTATACAAATTAAAATACAATACATATTTACAGGCAACACCGAGTCCACTATCTTTACCTTAAACCAATGGAATGTGTAACTAAAAACAAAAGAAACTCCTTGTCGTCTCTGATTGTCAAAGGTGATTTGAAATTGAATACCTTAATCCATGCCAATTCACTCCATTATTTACAATATAAAAACTATGCAGAAAACAGCACATAAACATTCTGACTGGATTATCATTTATATACAAGTTGTTAAAAGCTGGGAAGACGGCCATAGAAATATTAACATATCAAATTATAGCAAAACAATGTGCATTAAAAATAAGGACAAAAGCAAAATGTGAGGAAATTTATATATCGCAGAATGTACTTTAACTCTGCACCTAACCTGCTGTCCACGCCAATATTTATGACTCGTGGCAACTTGTATGTTGAATCCTCTCAGTTATATAGATATGTACTTTATATTTACAATCAATATATTAAATATCAAATTATTTAACTTCGGAAGAGCATAAATTGCAAAGCTTTACTTAAATGCTGCCTTCTCAAGTAATGCCCTTTCTATTCAAGGAAATGTATTTATTTATTTTTTTTTAAATATAATGGTGTGTAAGTTATGTACCTAAACAAATGCTGGTGGTGGTGTAAATGTTAATTTTTCTCCTTTATGTTGATCTATTTCAGGAAGTCATTTATTTAGTGTAGGTTATGTAGGGATCCCTCAGCGTGCAACTGTAAAGAGAAAGTTAATTATTTCCATGCTGAAAAGGAAAAGAAGGTAAAAGACAACATTTCGCTATGTCTGGCACACTTGATGAAGGCTATATAGCTGAAATGTCGCGTCTTTTACCTTCTTTCCTTTTCTGAGTTGAAGTAACCTTTAACGTTTTTCATATATTGTAACATGTTCTAGGGTGTTTTATTGCATGGGCATTTGATACCTGTCGCAGCATTTACACACTCTGAAGTTATAGACGTCAAAATGTAATTTTTTTTTCTCTAACTTTATACAACCACTGATAGAAATTCAGAGTTAAAAGTGCTTTCATTTTTCATGAACATATTTTTTTTAATTTATTTATTCTGATTAAAACTTTACTAAAGCATTGCAACATTCTAAATTTAATATCCTACGAATAAGGGACAAATAAGTCGGCAACAACAGGCTGCCAACACTGAAAGTGCTATTTGTTCTTTATTTTATAAAATAATGTTTGTTCCTTACAGTAAAACAGGATAGTTCATTAAGAGATATAAAAAGGCACTGATGAGAGATGAGGTGTCAGAAACATGCAAAGTCTACAAACAAGGAAATAAAATGCACTGTCAAATTAAGTGTGTTTAGGACGTCTTTAACTTAAAGTTCTACAAGCACGAGTAATTCGTGGATAAAATTATAAAAGTCATAAAATAGAAAGGTAGATTTCGATAATTAACTTATTAAATAAGTAGGTACAAAAAACTATTTTTGCCACTGAAGCTTTAAGGTATATAAAGTTTAAAAACAACAGTTCTCACCATTTGCCAAAAAAATTGTAAATGTAAAACAGATGTAAGCTATACATGGCAGAAAGATCTGACATGTCAGTCAATTGTCGATTAAATTATTAATACTATGGTAAATCAAAGAAATGGCTGTGAAAAATTGTGGAAGAGGCTGCATGGCCATGATGCACACTCACAAAAATATTTGGAAAACCATTTTCACGATAATAGTTGCTACAAGTGGGTTTAAAAAAATATAGTAGCATGGGGGTCTGTCTGCAAGCAGTGCTTGAAAGTTTCTGAATACTAAGGAAATTTCATCAGGTAAGTGGCTTGTGGAAGGTGTGTGAAGACTCCCGTTTAAACAAGAATGACTACAGGAGACATTCCCCATTTCAAGACTAAAACCTGTTGTTTGGATATTTTTAAATGCTTGAAATGAAAACGTTCATTATCAAGATTGATTAAGAATGTAGGAACTAGTGATCTGAAAAGTCTCTAAGTCAAGCCATAGGAGGCTTGTGATGCAATTTACTGAAAACTCAAGGACAGTCAGTGAAAAAATCATTTTAATATAATCAAGAAAATACTCACTTATGTTTGAATATGCATGTCAACGAGTCTGAGCAAATACATTTAAGTCCATGTAGTTTGATTTTCCTATAGAATAAACAGTCCTATATGCAGAACATTTTTAAACAAACTCGTGGACTATGCATGGAGATCTTTGCAATATTTATTTTTAAGTTTCTGCTTTATTTGGATACTGTTAACTACTTGTTTACCCATATTGTACATTACAAAAAATAAATATATAAATAGAAGTGGTAAAACAATTAGCAGGGGGTCAGGTGCATGGTGATCTTAGTTGTTTTCATTTTTCTTGCTAAGTAAAAGAATTGCACACATTTTATTCATTTTGATGAATTCCCCAGCACTACGAATTATCTAATGGGTAATTCAATCAAGGGATATGAATGCTGCTCAACCAGATTGTCAGAATGGAGAAGATCACAATGTGCGTATAAAATGCACTGCCTCCTGCAACTTTAACTGTTGCTGCGCATATTCTGCTTGTGAGTCTTGCACAGATTTAGGTTTCAGCTTTTTTTTTTTTTTTTTTAATACAAAATTTTAAACAAATTCAAAGACTGAAACCTTTAACATTACTCACAAAACATCAATTCTATTTCAGAATAAAACTCCCACTACTAAGTAACAATACCTTCCCTTTTTCATGGATTATCAAAACTTTCAAACTACACACTCAATTTTCACTAACAAAATAATAAAGTGGTCAATTAAGTGCAAAGAAAGGATACTACGTCTGTTTGCTCATTATATGGCAAACAACAAAAAAAAGTTTCCTCTAAAAAGAGTTTTCTTTAATTAAAAAGTTACCCTTCATAATGAAGAATGCTTCAAAATTACAGTCAACCATTAATCACTGCTAATAAAATATATGACTCTTCCTGATGGATCATAATCAACATTTTAAAATCTGCAATCTACTCACCACCCCCAAAGAATGTGCTTGTAGTTCTTAAAGAACTGAGCACAAAAAAAAAAAAATCGTACAACAAGCCTGCACTGAAAGTATACTGCCACTTTTATAAGTTTTTTATTCTTCCCTTTTATAACATTTTTTTCCTCAATTTTCATACAGTACATGCATATTTATGCATATTATGCCTAAGTACATCCAATTAGAAGTTACAAAGAACAGGTATTAATTAAAAACAAAAAAAAAATCTGGATTGCACGGTGTCACCCTGAGTGAACTCTATTGCCTCAAAGCTCTTCAATAGGAAGTTTGAATGTGGCCTAGATTTAATCTGTACAAGTCTGTGTTCTCCATGCATACATAACTTTACTTCTGTTCAAGTTGGCTTTCCAAACAGAAAACCCAGTATGGCGACAGAAGATGTTAAAACACAATGATATATGATTTAGGATACGGTCCTACATCCTGACTGTCCGGTAACAAATCCAATGGAAAGAGAACTACAGGCAGCTTGTTCAAAACTTGCTTATATTGTTCTAATGTAGTATTTTACAGATTCATTTATAGGTTAACTCATTTCTGTTATGGAAATAAATATTTCTTTACACACCTTGCTACAAACAGAAGCACATAGATTTACAAATAAAAGTAAATTAAACCCAGAGATATGTTTTATGTATACTTTCTTTCTAAAGCTCCAAATATATGATTTGATTTATCAAATGACCTTTTAAATCATGATTTTTTAAAACTGTTTTTATGCAGTCCCCTGAACATTGTACTTAACTGAATTAAGTACAGTTATTTAAATTAAAACATTGTGAGGTTATTATTTATATCTTAATGAAAGTTTCACTGCAATATCGTATCTTTTTTTTAAACTATATAAACATGGCAGACACATGAGCTACATCAACAAAATGTAATGTTTTATGTTCCATTTTAAAATTAACCTAGATTTCGTTTCAATATTAAGCAGCACAAATGCTAAAGGCCTACACATATTATGGTCAGTAATATTCAGTTTTAAAGAATTATTAAGCCTAATTCAGCAAGTCAGGAGATCATTTGCTGGAATATCATGTGTTTATTTTATTAGGGTTAGTCATTACAGGAAGAATTTAACCTAAAAGCACCTCATATGAATAGCTGTTTAGAATAGTTTATGGAATAGACGACAGATTTATGAAGAAAATATTGTTGATAAATATACTATATAATTATAATAATTACTTGAGTAGGAGTTAAATCCTGTTCTGTTTTTTTTGTTTTCTCCTTAGTAATTATAATTTTTCCATTGTTTTCTCTATTATACATTTGATTATGTAGCATGCCATTCTAATTTTCAAAATAAAATATTAAAAATAATAATCATAATAATAGTCAATTTAATAATGCAGTTAATCATATACCTGGGAATAAAATTACTTTTTAAGAATAAATTGTTATTTATATATTAATAATCTGAATGTATTTATTAGACAAACAATACAAAGCAAATAAGCAAAAAGATGAGACTCAGAATGATTTCATAATCTAGGCAAACAACACAAACAGTTTGGAGAACATACAGGTGTAACACAACAAATCAGATATCAGGGATGTGTGCATGCACTGTCAGTAATGTTAAGATACATGAGATTTATGTGGAGAATTTTTACAAAAAAGTTGTATTGTGTTTTTTTCTTTGTACCTGCATGATAAACAGTGCACTGTGGAAAATATTAAATATTTCATAACCTAGTCTTGGAGTCTCATTTAGTGACAGTGATTTCTGGTCTCTAAAACAGTAACATAAAAGCAGACCTATAGCTTTCCAAGTCCCCAAACACACACATAATGTGACAAATATACTGTTCCTTATTGTGACTAAAAGTATAGAAATAAAAAATTAATTTGTAGGCAACGTGTTTAAATTAATTTTGTAAATGAGCCAAATAAAACATCTCACTGGGTGTTGCCCTAAAATTCGTTTCTAGTTTTTATGCCCGTTATAATTTTTCAAAGCAGCTTTACGTATTAGTGCCCACGACTCTGATCTGGAATGAGGGGTTTCAGACAATGAACCGATTACATGTATGGATTTTAGAGCTCACTCGCGACGCACCATACTTTGATATTTCCAAAATTAACCAAATTTAGCTAAATCCTGATTAAAACTGAATTCAAAGTTTGAGAAATTTTCAATCACTGGTAGGAAAACGCCACAAGAAATCAACACACCGACAAACTAAGACAACTTACTGAAAAGGTTTCATCACTGATATAAATAAGTACAAACAGTAATTGGCCAAGGGAACAGTTAAAAGCGAATGAAGAAGGCAAATACTGCAACCTTATCTCCATAAGTAATTTTGTGTATTAAAAAAAAATTTCAAGGTCATTCAACCCTGCAGTAAACAAATTTTAACGAAAGGCATGCCAGAACACAAAGCATGAGATGAAGTTATAAGTATCTCTTGTCCCTGAAATTGGGTACAGTATAGGCTGAAATATTAAGTTTAAAGTAAGAAATCCACATATCAACGTTCACTTTGCCTATCAATGAAAATCAGCATTCACCAATAAATTTCATTAAGATCTATCATCTAAAACGCATCCCAAGCATCTAAAAATGGTGACCGTAAAGTGCCTTTATAATTTAGAAAAACATTTTCTAGCCAAATGTTTGACTGCTGGTGGTATCTGGTGAAGAAGTCATTTGTATTCGGCTTTCAGTTACATTAACCAGAGGGAATTCAGAGAAATCATTGTTTGCTGTATGATTGCGCAAGTTCACTTGTCCATTTGTGGCACTGAACTGGGCTGAAATAGTAGGTCTTGAACTCTGAAACTGAGGTCTGAAGCTCTGTTCAAATGTACCTATCTGAAAGGCCTGATGGATCTGTTGAGTGTCAGCCTTTTTTGAGGCAGTCACATGCTCTAAAAAATCTTCTGTAGGAGTGACAGCAGAATGATTGGTTTCATCCCCTGAAAATGAAAATGAATGCTGGGATTCTCCAACCAAAAGTCCAAAATGTGACTTCTCTGAAGTGGACCTTAATGGAGAATTCATTCCAGAACGAAAGGCGGATCGGTTAGACAAAGTATACTGCTTATCTAATGTAGAAAACAAAGGCTGGCTTGCAAGGGCCGGGTTCTCAGAAACAAAAATAAGGCTCTGGCTATTTAAATAGGCATCATTCTGGCTAGTTCTGTCCAAGGCTTGCTGCAGAAATTTGGAATATTCCTGAAGCATGCTGGCTTTTTCTGTTGAAGGTGCTTGGGACGTCGTAAGTACGGTCTCAGCTTGTGTAACTTCAGGAACATCAGTAGAGTTAATTGATATACTGGATGTCACTTCTGTATCTGCCACACTGAAAGATATTTCATGCTGTCCATTTGCCTTGTTTGAATAGTGATCTAAAAGTGTCTGAAGGACCTCATCAGGAATCACATTCTTGTCATGGCTTGATTTAATTTCAACATTTAATGTCTGTGTATCCAAAATTGAGGCAGCAGAACTATCATCAATGACACTGGCAACAGCTGCTTGAGTGACAGAGGGCTGAGAAGCAATTGTTCCCACATTAAGAGCATAATCCCTACTGGTATTAGTGGCTGCCTGCAGGTACCTCTTTTTTTTTAAAAACTGCATGGCATCATCATAATTGGTACTACTTGCCACAGGCTTACTTGGACCCTCTTGTAGGGCATCTACCTGATCCATGTCACTAGTGGTCTCTGAGTCAAGAAGTCCTTGTTTGTCCACAAGGTCAAAAGAATATTTTGAGACTTTACCTTCATCAAAAGAAGATAGAGGTGAAAGGCTTTGACTGTGCTCCAAAGATTGCTTGGTATTTCTTTTGTTGGTTACCTTTTTTAGGACCAGTTTTGGAGGATGTATGTCCTCAGAAGATGATTCACCTAGCTGTCCTCCAGTAACCGAAGCATGCGGCAACTCAACTGAATACTCTGCCACCATATACTCATCTTTGACTTTGGAGGCAATTGCATACAAAGGCAGATAGTCATTCTTTAAATTTTTCGGATCTTGTTTTCCTTCACTGCCTTCTTTATTGGAAAGGGCTGTGTGAATTCTTTGCTTCTCTCCAGTTTTCTGTCTTTTTTTCTTTGGCTGGGAGGATTCTTTCTGAGATTGTGAGAAACTTGGATCATCTTCAGGTCCCAACAATCCCGTTTTAGCTTTATTGGATTTTCTATCCCTGTTTTCATGACACATGCGTTTGTGCTTTAGTACTCGATCAGTCCTTGAAAAATACTGAAAAAAGGAAAAAAGAAATTAAATGTATACAAATTACATACATAGAATAATTTAAAGATTACTCATATGACAAAAAACTTGTATATTATTTTCTGAGTATCATAGTACAGCTCACAAACAAGAAACAGAAAAGAAGAAATCAGTTTAATTTTCAATATAGCAATAACACCCAATATTTGTAATTTGTACCAGAGTATTCTAATCATTTTAATTAAAATAAAGTCCTGAACAACATTTGTGAAATTTGTGCATACATTAAGTATAAAGAACAGAAAATATAAACTTTCAAATAATATCCTTCAATACACAAGATTTTCACTTTCTACAATTTCTACTACTGTGTCTTTCATAACCAGAACTCAGGACATTTCTAGGGGATTTGCTTATTCATAACTACTATAATAATAACTTAATTTCACAAGTCCACACTATTCATAGATTGTATTTCCACTAAGAGAAAGGGGATCAATAAAAAAGTGTGCAAACAGTCAGCAATGATTTATGTCACAGATGTTTGTATTTCTGTCTAACAGAAAATAGACTAGCAAGAAGCTGTGGTCAAGTGCTACATTAGCTAATTTTACTGACTTTTTTTTTTTTTAATAGTAAAATGTACCTTAAATCAAAAGACTTCTTTGGTTTATAAACTATACCATGGATGGTAAAAATTACCATAAAGTGAACAGCAAAATCATGACAGTTGATGGCTGACCTCAACAATTTCCTCCTTGACTCAGATGGAAAAATAGTTGAGAATGTATTCAATTTTCAGATACTTTTCAAAGAGCCAGTAATGAGGGGGAAAAAAAACCCCACATATAATTTGGTGAAACCACAAAGCAACAAACCGTAGTCTTCAATGACTGATCGCCAAGCCCAAGATCTGGTTAAGCATGTTTTAAGTGCAGCTATTAACGTCTTGTACACACATAGAGCTAGTAAAGTCCTGGGAAATTACCAGATCCAATGAACCATTATATTCTGAATTAATATTTAAATGTTTAGAGCCTGCAACTTACCCATTATGATCACATTAGTCCACTTCACATGTGCAGAATCTTTAAAGAAAACTTAGAGCTAAGACCAGAAGTGACCAAGAACAACAACAAAAAAAAAATCCCCATGCTATAAAAAATAAACCTCATTAATTGTTAAATACACAAAAAAATTAAGGAAAAACTAAGCAGCTTTACTTGTATGCAAAATTTTAGTTCTCAGAGAAAACAAGATTTGAAACTGCTATACAAAAATACATGTATACATGTGATTTATAACAATAGCCACCAAACACAGAATATTTGATCATTTTGAATAGTAAATGTTAATGTAGTGGAACAATAAAAATGGATGCATACCACAAGGCTTAATTTTTTATGTACACCTTGTGATTTGATACTATGAACTAAAAACACTGGTAGAGAAATACTGTCTAATGCTTTCCAGAAGCGAAACACTAAAATGGTTAAACATTTCCAGCTCTAATACCCCCCCCCAGCCCCCCCTCCCCCCCCAAGTGAGGCTGCATAGCATACCATAACTTAAAAAGACCTCATTCAAATTTTCATTTTGAAAGTAATCAAAAAACTTTGTCTGGGAAAAGAGAGACTACTGTATATTTAATAACCAATGACACCTGCCCTAAACACATGCAACAAAAATATTCTTAAAGATACAAAAAACAAGAAACTGAATATTGAAAAAAGTGTATGGAAAGAGCTTTACTGGCAGCACATACAATGTTTTATCAGTACAGAAGAAGACTCAAAGTATTTAAAGAAAATTTTTAAAAGTAGAATGATAAAACCAAAACCCAAGGTTTAAAATATATATGTTATTATTCATTGAAAATATTTTTAACATCAATAATACAAAGCTTAAAGTAAATGAAACTATCCTTCAGTAGATATTATTGTTTACCTTAAGCGTCTCATTAAATAACTTGACAGTGAGACAGACAAACATTTGACAGTGTTGCTGAAAGTCAATGACAAATCACATATACATGAATACCGATGCAAGCAATCCATACAAGATGTAAATATTAGGTAATATGGTAAACTGTTTAATAAGTAGGATAAGCAACATTATTCTGTATTCCTTACTAGCTGTCCCCCGTGGCTCTGCCCGTATAGTAGTGAAACAGGACAAACTTATCAATACAGAAACAGGTATCGCTAGCTAAGTGGAGGCAAGGTACGCTCCAACACATCGGGAGAGGTAGACTGACTTGAATGAAGGCTGGCGTGTGAGTGAGGAGGGCTCTGCCCGGCTCCCCACTCCTGACATCACGCTTCCCCCGCCATTCGCCCCACAGCCTGTCTCTAATCAGCACGACTAAATAACTCGTACAAGCAAACTATGATACTTAGCGTGATGAGAACTCACAAAATCAACCTGAATGTTCATGCAAATTATAGAATAAAACCTGATCTAAATCCGTTAAGTAGTTCTCTCGTGAAAAGCGAACAGACATACTGACGTTGTATTTTATTTTAAATATTATATATTACACACACATACATATACATATATAAAATTCTGTTTGTTTACAAGTATTTACAGAAGCACAGATTTATACTGAATTTTGCTTTTCATAGTTACCTGATGACAGTATTCACACTGATAAGGCTTTTCTCCACTATGAGTTCTTTTATGCCTCTCCATGTGGTATTTTTGTATGAACCTCATACCACATTCATCACAGCGAAATGGTTTCTCACCTAGAAAAAGAAATGAAGAATATGCTTCTTTTGAAGATTTTAATCACAAAGAGAGACCCAGTAACTTTCAACAAATAAAAATTCTGGAAGGACTGGATTTTAGAGCAAACTCTGAATAAACTAGAATAATTGTTACACTTTTAATATTTGTAACTGCTATGATTGTGCGGGAGCAGTAGTATTTGGGTAACTTATTCAACTTATAAGTGCACAATAGGATGGATTAATGTATGAGGACGTACTCAGAAAACAATATCTACAAAGGTACTACTTTATCCTAGCAAAATGTTAAAAACACATTTAAATGCATTTTCCCCATGTACTTCAGATAATAAGCAATTGAAATATTGTCAATCTATATAAGATATTAAAAAGGCAGAAACTGGGTTTAAATGGCTTAATTAAGAGATTGCATGGTGTTAATAAATACTGTAGTACAATAGTACATTAAGTACTTAATCCATAATAAATAAATAAATGTGCTTAAAGGTGTAAGCAATTTAGAATAAAGTTGAAACCAAGATAGATGCACAATTTGCTCCCGCTTTTGAGTTTAAGCAGGACCACAAATCACATAACTTGGGCATTGCATTTATGCACAAATATGAAATGAGGCTGGCTTGCACATGAAGCTCTCCAACCAATGGCTCCAAGTGGCAGTAAAAGACCTGAGAAATCCATTAAACATACTAAAAGAAAAATTCACACTAAAGTAGAGTGTGCACGTAAATTCCAGTATTTCAGCTTTTGACATTTGGTTCCTTTTTATTTGTGCAATATCAGCATGTTTTTCCAATATTTTACACATCTGTCAGGAAGCTTTTTAACCATGTCCCTTTCAATATCATAACCTGGATAACACAAGTAAATTATATTTAACTAGTAATGTGCAAGCCATATTTTGAAGAGGACCATTTCACAGCAGCACAGAAGTCATAATCATTCATTCCTGTGCGAGTACGCTGAACACACATTAGCTATCAGAGGGTGAAGGGGCGAGAGAGACAGAAATCCAGTATTGGGAGCCAGAATGAACAAGGCTTTGGCTGGCAATTTAGCTACGACATTGGGAAACACCATACTCCTTTTGAAAGATGCACAGGGATCTTTTACAATGACAGAGTCAGGACCTTAGGTTATGGTTTTTTTTCTTTTCATTTTTTTTAAATAAAACAGCAAAGTGTCTCCATCACTGCAATGAGGCATTGGGATCCACACATAGACCGCAGGGTAAGTGACCCCTGATGGCCTCACCAATACCTCTTCTAGTAGCAACCCAATCTTCTCCTAGATGGTCTCCAATTCAAGTACTGGCTGGCCCCAAACATGCTTAGCTTTAGGTGGACTATCTATCCTGAAGTGCAAGTGGTATGATTGCTGGCCATATCAAGTCATATTGTTGCTTGATGACTAAATACAAAATTTTTTAATTAGCAAAACCACCAGTTTTTCTAAAAACATTTTAATATATAATCAAGGAGCAGAAATGTTATGTTTAAGGCCAAAAAGCCTTTCTGACCCAAAAACATCTTTAGTAGCCTTTTACAGCACACACGAGAGATGGTGATTTATTTTAACTCCAGGTTACTGAGATCAAACACATCAAGGTAAATGCAAAGAAGACAAAGATGATGGTTGGAGGAAAAAGGGCATGGAAGAGGTTGGCTGTGTATTAAAACAACTGGAAGAAACTCACTCCAGTATAAAATTTGTGGGAAGTGGTGTGCAGGTCTACAGGTTAAAAGCCCAACCTGTGTATGTTGTAAGTGTGCAAGAAGCGTGTAGAAAATTTGATATTGGCAATTGAGACGTTTTGGAAAAAGTCGGGAAGTTTTGCTAATTAAGTGACACAATGTGTCAAGTTATAGCAGTAACAGGAAGGTGAGAGGTGTGTGAAAGAAACTCTGGGAGCCCTCTGTCATTCTGAATGTGTAAGGAGCACTATGCTCTAGAGCAGGGGTAGGCAAAGTCATTCCTGGAGGGCCACAGTGACCGTGGGTTTTTGTTCCAACCCAGTTGCTTAATTAGAAAACAATCCTTGCCAATAATTACATTTCATGGCTTGTTAGTGCTTTAACTCTGCCATGTCAAGTCATTCTCATATCCTATATTTTTTTTTTTTCCATTCTTAGGATATCATCCAAATACTTTGAAGTGTAAAATGGATGGGTAATTCTCAGTCCTTCACTTTTTTCTCTACTCTTTCCTTCCAAGTATTTAATTAAACCAAACAGTGCACGATAAATACACACAGGTGTAAAGGGTAACAAGCAAAATGGATAACTGCTGGTTTCTTTTGTCATTTGCATCTTATTGCTAATAAGGAGCAATTAAAATGCAGCTGTTCAAGACTTAAATAAGCAATAAGGGCTCAAAATCTTAACGAGGGAGATAACTAAAATGAAGCAGAAGTGTTACTACAGCAATAAGTACTTCTTAGTAAGCAATTGGGTTGGAACAAAAACCTGTAGCCACTGTGGCCCTCCAGGAATGACTTTGCCCACCCCTGCTCTAGAGTGAGACATTATCAATGAAAGCATATTTTTCAAACTATGATTATGAGGCCTTTTATAAACCACTACAGGGGTCTTCTGTGGAAGCTCGCACAGAAATCCATTTTAACATTTACTGCTTTCTTATGACTTATTCACAATAATATTCTGACCAGTCCCAATTCAACTTAAACTTAGATATCTAAAGCAGCTTCAACTTTTCAGAATTTGATAAATCCATAATATATGTTTGAGATATCTGTAATGTACTTCATGATATATATAAGAATGTTTGAGATATCTACAGTGCATCCGGAAAGTATTCACAGCATATCACTTTTTACACATTTTGTTATGTTACAGCCTTATTCCAAAATGGATTAAATTCATTTTTTTCTTCAGAATTCTACACACAGCACCCCATAATGACAACGTGAAAAAAGTTTACTTGAGGTTTTTGCAAATTTATTAAAAATAAAAAAACTGAGAAATCCCATGTACAGAAGTATTCACAGCCTTTGCTCAATACTTTGTCAATGCACCTTTGGCAGCAATTACAGCCTCAAGTCTTTTTGAATATGATGCCACAAGCTTGGCACACCTATCCTTGGCCAGTTTTGCCCATTCCTCTTTGCAGCACCTCTCAAGCTCCATCAGGTTGGATGGGAAGCGTCGGTGTACAGCCATTTAAAGATCTCTCCAGAGATGTTCAATTAGATTCAAGTCTGGGCTCTGGCTGGGTCACTCAAGGACATTCACAGAGTTGTCCTGAAGCCACTCCTTTGATATCTTGGCTGTGTGCTTAGGGTCGTTGTCCTGCTGAAAGATGAACCGTCTCCCCAGTCTGAGGTCAAGAGCGCTCTGGAGCAGGTTTTCATCCAGGATGTGTCTGTACATTGCTGCAGTCATCTTTCCCTTTATCCTGACTATTCTCCCAGTTCCTGCTGCAGAAAAACATCCCCACAGCATGATGCTGCCACCACCATGCTTCACTGTAGGGATGGTGCCAGGTTTCCCCCAAATGTGACGCCTGACATTCATACCAAAGAGTTCAATCTTTGTCTCATCAGACCAGAGAATTTTCTCTCTCATAGTCTGAGAATCCTTCAGGTGCCTTTTGGCAAACTCCAGGCGGGCTGCCATGTGCCTTTTACTAAGGAGAGGCTTCTGTCTGGCCACTCTAACATACAGGCCTGATTGGTGAATTGCTGCAGAGATGGTTGTCCTTCTGGAAGGTTCTCCTCTCTCCACAGAGGACCTCTGGAGCTCTGACAGAGTGACCATCGGGTTCTTGGTCACCTCCCTGACTAAGGCCCTTCTCCCCCGATCGCTCAGTTTAGATGGCCGGCCAGCTCTAGGAAGAGTCCTGGTGGTTTCGAACTTCTTCCACTTATGGATGATGGAGGCCACTGTGCTCATTGGGACCTTCAAAGCAGCAGAAATTTTTCTGTAACCTTCCCCAGATTTGTGCCTCAAGACAATCCTGTCTCGGAGGTCTACAGACAATTCCTTTGACTTCATGCTTGGTTTGTGCTCTGACAAGAACTGTCAACTGTGGGACCTTCTATAGACAGGTGTGTGCCTTTCCAAATCATGTCCAATCAACTGAATTTACCACAGGTGGACTCCAATTAAGCTGCAGAAACATCTCAAGGATGATCAGGGGAAACAGGATGCACCTGAGCTCAATTTTGAGCTTCATGGCAAAGGCTGTGAATACTTATGTACATGTGCTTTCTCAATTTTTTTATTTTTAATAAATTTGCTAAAACCTCAAGTAAACTTTTTTCACGCTGTCATTATGGGGTGTTGTGTGTAGAATTCTGAGGAAAAAAATGAATTTAATCCATTTTGGAATAAGGCTGTAACATAACAAAATGTGGAAAAAGTGATGCGCTGTGAATACTTTCCGGATGCACTGTATAATGTACTTCATGATATTTATAAGAATTTTCTATTGAATTCTACAGAGATTTCAATTTGATGACTAATTATATTCAGATTATTTGATATTCAAATACAATTACATTGTGATTTGTACAGGTTGATACTCCTTAATTCAATATACCAAAATCTGAAATGCTGCAGAATCCAGAACTTTTTGAGTGCCAACATGATGCCACAAATTGAAAATTCAACACAAAAAAAGTTTGTTTTTTAAAAAAAAAAAACAAAAAAAAACTTTGCTTCAATTTGAGCATGAAAATAAGAATGTGACAAAAAAATGGATGTAAGTTATGTGCAGATTACAGCCTGACTGATATAATACCATGGCAGATGTGAGTAGCCGATAATGGGTCTCAATAACTTGTTGGGCTTTGGCAGAAGTGATGCCAATAAGGTGTCAACATTTTGAGTGACTGAGTTTGACAAAATGCACATGATTTGGTGCACACACAAAAAGCATGATCCCCAAAGTGGAGGTAAGTGCACTTGAGAAAAAATCCTGATTTCACACAGCAGGAAAGCCTTATTTGTTCTTGGGGAATAAATATATACATAGTGTACATATCCTACACAATGCCAGTGTCAAAAGATTGTTTTTCTAAGCTTAACTCAAATCTATTTCACTGTAGCCAGCAAATGTTCAGTGGTTTGTCTTTCCTTTTATATAATAGTAAAACTACTCATCCATTTCAAAAGCAGTTATGCCACAGATAAACAAATGCTTTGGACTATATATTTAAAAAAAAAAAAAAAAAAAAGACTGGATCTGAATGTAGTTCGGTAACTGCAGTCTGTTTTAGCACATGCCAAACAGGTTTGTTTATTAAAAAAAAGTGAATAGACTGCATAAATGAATGCATCTGTCCTTGTTATTTTTGTCAAAACTGAAAAAATGTTTCGAGTATAGCACCTTATATTTAGCTGCTATTCATCTTTAATGTTGAATTTACAGTATGTTACAGTAGATTTACGTTATCATTAACAACTTATAAAAGGCAGCTTTTCAAATTGTGTATTACTTGGTGGCTCTGCATGCTATTCAAAACATGGGCGGTAGGCAGCTTCACTTGGGGGGGGGGGGGGGGGGGGTAGAGCTGGAAATGTTTAACCATTTTAGTGTTTCGCTTCTGTGAAGCATTAGACAGTATTTCCCTACCAATAAATAAATACCCTATTAATAACAGGATTTTGAATACTCTAAAAATAATATTCAAATATATCTGAACGTAGGTTGAAATTCCTAAGTGACATTACATGTATGTATTTAACATGCATTTGAATGCTTCACAATTACCAAAAAAATGTGCTTTTTTTGTGCTGAAAACCACTGCCCAATTTTGACAAGACATTTTGATTGTTTTAGTTAACGACTAAATTGCATTTTAGTTTTAGTCATCGATAGATAGATACTTTATTAATCCCAAGGGGAAATTTACATACTCCAACAGCAGCATACTGATAAAGAAAATATTAAAGAGTGATAACAATGCAGGTATACAGACAGACAATAACTTTAAATAATGTTAACGTTTACACCCCCCACCCCCGGGTGGAATTGAAGAGTCGCATAGTGTGGGGGAGGAACGATCTCCTCAGTCTGTCAGTGAAGCAGGACGGTGACAGCAGTCTGTCGCTGAAGCTGCTCCTCTGTCTGGAGATGATATTGTTTAGTGGATGCAGTGGATTCTCCATGATTGACAGGAGTCTGCTCAGTGCCTGTTGCTCTGCCACAGATGTCAAACTGTCCAGCTCCATGCCTACAATAGAGCCTGCCTTTCTCACCAGTTTGTCCAGGCGTGAGGTGTCCCTCTTCTTTATTTAGTCATTCAATTATTGTTGGTTTTAGTCAACAAAAAGTAAATTAATTGTAGTCGAGAAAAAGTAAATCTGTTTTAGTCAACTAAAAGTAAATTAGTCAAACTGTCCAAATCAGATGGATATCTTGTTTAACATATGAACATGTACAGAATATATCGTACCTCTAAACTACAGGGTGAGTCAAAATTATGTTAACACTAATGTTATTGCTATGTATATACAATTTCTGTGGACAATTTATGTGCCACATATATGTGTTGAACATGATGGCAAACAGGTTGAGACATTCCTCTAAATCATGTTTTGTGAATAAATCGTTTCCGCCACTGAAATGTTAGTATAATACAGGGTGAGTAAAAATTATGTTAACATATACACTAATGACCCAAAACCACACGTAGTGATTATTGAACATAAAATGAAGAGTAGGTGTAAAAATGATTTACACCAAAAGCTCTGGGTCCGGTAATGGCAGCTCTGCTCTGTCATCACAGTGGCCATTAACCTGCCTTAGTTATGTGGCTATAAGATTTTACCAAAAAAGAGTGGACCACGCAACACACATTTGATCTATTTCACAGAAAAATACAAGGTCTTTCAACAAAAAAAGAACCTTCCAGCAAATAAGATGGAAACCATTTTTAATGTAGAAATTACATCTTTCAAACATTTAAAAGCTATGGTAATAAATCTTTTTTCGCTTTCAAAAACTTTGACAGTGAGAATACAATAACAGTTTTAAACACTAAAGATGATGGGGGTGGGTAATTTCCGCATAGGGTTGATAAAGAATGAGATCATCATGGACAATCTAATTTACCTGACCATGTGCACATTTTAAATGTAATCTGTGATATTTTCTCTCCAGGAACTGCAAAATACAGCTTAAATTACAAAAAGTAAAATTTCAAACATTATTATATGTGTAGTGTTGAATGGAGAATTCCAAAACAATTTAGGATATTTAAACAAACCATTAAAAGCTATTTAAAATCTGGCCTGTCAGAGAATCACTCTGTTAGATGTGCAATATTGCTATTGTAAGATTTATATTAACATCATTAGCTGGTTAAAAAAAAAACTGACTTAACAGTAAAATTTAACGGATGAGTCTTATGTTTTACACGAATCTGAATATTTCAGAACTCTTGTAAAAGCGCCTTTGCTGTGCTGTTTCCAAAGTGTCTGCCATGAGTGATCACACGGAGTTATTGCTTAGCCTTTGTGCAAATCCAGAATTACAAATGTTGCCTGTAGTCAATTAATCATAACTCAGAAGACTGCATTACATTCACTAACATACCATTCTAATATATGACATAAGTGATTTTACTATGTTCTTCACATTTTTGGAGTTATGCCCAAAAACATTAGTTTGCCCTCAAAAACCAAACGAATAACACAAATTTACTGTTTGCAGATTTATATTCATTAATGAACCAATGCTGTTTTGTCATACTATTCATTTTGTATTAACTGGGAGATGCATTTCAAACACTTTAAGTACTGAAATCCTAAATACATTTTATGTTAGTTTTAACAAATGGAGAAGCTCATTTCTTCTATGATGTAGACAGGCAAAACAGTCACTTCATTAGAAACTTACCTCGATTTTTAATTGCTACAACTGTTGCCGTCACTGCCACTGTGCCGTAAGTGGATGCGTGAGATGTGGTTTCATCCAGAACCTTGAACTGTATCCACCAATTAAAAAATGGATGGATACACAGAACAAATGTGTAGATGTGCTCATTACAATCAAAGAATGAATGCCAAGCTTCTGTTCCTTTACCGGGACTGGGTAGGATGCTGTATTAAAAGCTATTAATCCACTCATCATTTAATCTGCTGTAACAAATGCGTAATACTACAAGCTAAACAGTTACAACTCACATCTGAGGCTAAGCGCATGTGATTGCACTCTCCAAGCTGCACAAATCAGTTTCTTAAATAACTCAAAGGGATAAAACTGGCAATAACAAAATCCTGTGTATGTCTGTGTGTTGCCTTTTTTCTTTTTCATTAATAAGCACAATTATAGGCTGAAATCCTCGAACACTGAAGTATCAGTTCTTGTGACAGACCTATTAGCAGCACACCTAAAATAAACCGACGTACCTGATACATTAGTATTAGCAGGGTGAATGAAGTTCAGGTTTGTGGTGTTCTTTCCCGTGAGCTTTTTTCCACAAGGCTTACACTGAGTTTTATTTTTATCAGCATTATAATTAACGTTGGTCAATATTTCTGACTGCTTTCTTCGCCGAAATAACAGAGTGGTGTGGAGCAGTTTTCTGGCTGACGTGATAATGTCCTGATGGTGTCCAAACTAGTGTTATCCAATTACAATGGTGCATATAAATTTTTTAAAATTGCACTGCATGCATGCTCCGTTATCTGTTGGCAGACCACATCATGTGTAATAAGAGATATGCAAAGAGCTTCTCATTGCTCACTGTCCAGTTGTCGGTTTGTAACATTTTCATTTTGTTTAGTCATCAAAAATAATTTCAAAAGTATTCGTCTTAGATTTTCATTATTAAAGCCGCATTTTTTTTTTTTAAATTTTCATTCTATTTTCGTCACACAAATGGTGTATGATCTTAGCTTTGTGGTCAACTGCAAAATGCATTGGCTTCTATTATATTTTAATTTTTAAAATTGCTTTACTGCAGTAGGTTTTGAAATTCCTATTTTAACTTGTGCAAAAGGTTCTTAGAGTTTAAATTAGGGATGTTCCTAAAAAGTTGGTGGGAACCGCCTGCTACAGAGATTCCATGTTTGCAGGCAAGCCAAATTCTATTCTTTATTTCCTGAAAAAGGGCATCAACAAGCTTCTTGAAGTAACAATTTCACTGCTTAGTTAAACATTAAGTCTATTAATGTCTAAAAAACTCTTACATTAAACACTATTATTCTATAACTATGTCTGAAAAAAGAAAGCTGAAAAGGGTGACCATAATTCTTAATAAATTAAATCCTGTTATCTGAACCACATCCTTATAAATTCTCACCCTACCAGTATGAATCTTTTCATGTCTTTGCAGAAGGTACTTCTGGATGAAACGCATATCACACTGGCTGCACTGAAATGGCTTCTCACCTAAAGAAAGAAGAGAGATTAATTATTTTTTTGTGTTTAGATTATCATATAAAAATAATAAAATTATATATATATTATATATACACACACAGTTAGGTCCATAAATATTTGGACAGACAACTTTTTTCTAATTTTGGTTCTGTACATTACCACAATGAAGTTTAAATGAAACAACTCAGATGCAGTTGAAGTGCAGACTTTCAGCTTTAATTCAGTGGGGTGAACAAAACGATTGCATAAAAATGTGAGGCAACTAAAGCATTTTTTTTTATCACAATCCTTTCATTTCAGGGGCTCAAAAGTAATTGGACAACTGTCTCAAAGGCTATTTCTTGGGCAGGTGTGGGCAAGTCCGTTGTTATGTCATTATCAATTAAGAAGATGAAAAGCCTGGAGTTGATTTGAGGTGTGGTGCTTGCATGTGGAAGATTTTGCTGTGAACAGACAACATGCGGTCAAAGGAGCTCTCCATGCAGGTGAAAGAAGCCACCCTTAAGCTGCGAAAACAGAAAAAACCATCCGAGAAATTGCTACAATATTACGAGTGGCAAAATCTACAGTTTGGTACATCCTGAGAAAGAAAGCAAGCACTGGTGAACTCAGCAATGCAAAAAGACCTGGACGTCTACGGAAGACAACGGTGGTGGATGATCGCAGAATCATTTCCATGGTGAAGAGAAACCCCTTCACAACAGCTAACCAAGTGAACAACACTCACCAGGGGGTAGGTGTATCGATATCCAAGTCTACCATTAAGAGAAGACTGCATGAAAGTAAATACAGAGGATGCACTGCAAGGTGCAAGCCACTCATAAGCCTCAAGAATAGAAAGGCTAGATTGGACTTTGCTAGATTGGACACTTGTTGAAGACTAAACTTTGGACAGAAAGGCCCACAAACAAACAGCAACTGAAAGCCGCTGCAGTAAAGGCCTGGCAGAGCATTAAAAAGGAGGAAACCCAGCATCTGGTGATGTCCATGAGTTCAAGACTTCAGGCTGTCATTGCCAGCAAAGGGTTTTCAACCAAGTATTAGAAATGAACATTATTTCCAGTTATTTAATTTGTCCAATTACTTTTGAGCCCCTGAAATGAAGGGATTGTGTTAAAAAAAATGCTTTAATTGCCTCACATTTTTATGCAATTGTTTTGTTCACCCCACTGAATTAAAGCTTAAAGTCTGCACTTCAACTGCATCTGAGTTGTTTCATTTAAAATTCATTGTGATAATGTACAGAACCAAAATTAGAAAAAAGTGTCTCTGTCCATATATTTATGGACCTAACTGTATATACATACATATATATTATACATATACACATATATATTATACATATATTTGTGTGTGTGTGTGTGTATTAAAATAGCCTTTAATTATAAAAGAAGCACAGAATGGAAAAATAAGTGGTAGGAGACAAAAAATTTAAACATGAAGGTTCCAGGAATGATAAATATTATGAGAAGTTTCAAAATAAGCAAACACAGTGAAAAAAACGTAAAACAGAGGAATGAGTTCCAAATACCTGTATGGATGAACACATGTCTCTGCAAATGGTAGTTGGTTCGGAAGGCAGCATTGCAGTGCTCACACACATGAGACTTAGGACTTTTAAGACCAAGTGACCCATCTTCATTTATTGTAAGAATCTAACATGAACAGAAACATACAGAAAGGTATAGCAAAACAATATGTAATCTATTTCTATGTATTAAAAACTACCATATGCCTTTATAATTCAGGTATCAGATAGCTTGAGCCATTTTCTGAAGTAATAGTATACTTTCACATATTTAACATCATAACTTCCACCTTAATAAAAGGGTGCCTGTGTGTCCTATCAGTGTCCTTCTGGTTGCTATGTCTCTGACATTCCAAAAGATTGCGCATCACAAACAATAACACTGCTTTTAAGAATCCCACACCAAATGGCATATAACAGAGACACATGCATTGCATGGTGCACTGCAAACGTTACTGCCAAGTTCTACATTTATTAGTGGGATTTTCACCTGTCTTAGATGGGTAACACAGTATATAATATTCTCATACCTGACTGTAAATCCTACATAATAGTCTCATATCTGCTTAATCCAATTAAGAGCTTTGTGAGGGTGGGGGTTAGGAAGAGGCTGTAACCTACTCCCTGTTACATTAAATGCAAGAAAGGAACCAGCTTTAGACTGTCATGCACTCATCCATACTCACAACTGGACCAATTTTAAAACAGCAAATTATCCAAACACCAATTAACATTTGGCAAATGGAAAGTAAACCAAAAACTGATTATTACATTTTGCCATTAGTTTGTCAGTTCAAAATGCTCAATTGAATAAACTGTCAAAGTTTTGTATATTGTATATTGATTTCAATTTAAGGCATCAGAGTTAAACACATTAATAAACAATAACTATTAAAAGTTGAAATACCATAATTTTAGCTCCTCAGCCAATGCTGTTAGAATAGGCCTTTTATTCCTTCTATCATGTAATACTAAAACGAGTTCAGAAAACGTATATACGGTTAAAATGGAAACAGGTTATACACAAAAGGTAACCTGAAAGAGAATAATCCCCACTGGAAGATATTAACTTTAAAGGGGAACAATCAAATTTTTCTATCTTTAGATAGCAAAAATTACTTTTTCATGTGGGAGCTTTGAAAAGGAGAGGAAAAAAAGTTATGTGAAACAATGCAGCTGTTGTGCTTGAAATAACTTGATATATACAGTTGTGCTTGAAAGTTTGTGAACCCTTTAGAATTTTCTATATTTCTGCATAAATATGACCTAAAACATCATCAGATTTTCACTCAAGTCCTAAAAGTAGATAAAGAGAAACCAGTTAAACAAATGAGACAAAAATATTATACTTGGTCATTTATTTCTTGAGGAAAATGATTGAGTATTACATATTTGTGAGTGGCAAAAGTATGAACCTCTAGGATTAGCAGTTAGTTTGAAGGTGAAATTAGAGTCAGGTATTTTCAATCAATGGGATGACAATCAGGTGTGAGTGGGCACCCTGTGTTATTTAAGGAACAGGGATCTATCAAAGTCTGCTCTTCACAACACATGTTTGTGGAAGCGTATCATGGCACGAACAAAGGAGATTTCTGAGGACCTCAGAAAAAGAGTTGTTGATGCTCATCAGGCTGGAAAAGGTTACAAAACCATCTCTAAAGAGTTTGGACCCCACCAATCCACAGTCAGACAGCTTGTGTACAAATGGAGGAAATTCAAGACCACTGTTACCCTCCCCAGGCAGTGGTCGACCAACAAAGATCACGCCAAGAGCAAGGCGTGTAATAGTTGGCGAGGTCACAAAGGACCCCAGGGTAACTTCTAAGCAACTGAAGGCCTCTATCACATTGGCTAATGTTCATGAGTCCACCATCAGGAGAACACTGAACAACAATGGTGTGCATGGCAGGGTTGTAAGGAGAAAGCAGCTGCTCTCCAAAAAAAACATTGCTGCTCGTCTGCAGTTTGCTAAAGATAACATGGACAACCCAGAAGGCTATTGGAAGAATGTTTTGTGGACGGATGAGACCAAAATAGAACTTTTTGGTTTCAATGAAAAGTGTTATGTTTGGAGAAAGGAAAACATTGCATTCCAGCATAAGACACTTATCCCATCTGTGAAACATGGTGGTGGTAGTAGTATCATGGTTTGGGCCTGTTTTGCTACATCTGGGCTAGGAGGGCTTGCCTTCATTGATGGAACAATGAATTCTGAATTATATCAGAGAATTCTAAAGGAAAATGTCAGGACATCTGTCCATGAACTGAATCTCAAGAGAAGGTGGGTCATGCAGCAAGACAACGACCCTAAGCACACAAGTCGTTCTACCAAAGAATGGTTAAAAAAGAATAAAGTTAATGTTTTGGAATGGCCAAGTCAAAGTCCTGACCTTAATCCAATCGAAATGTTGTGGAAGGACCTGAAGCGAGCAGTTAATGTGAGGAAACCCACTAACATCCCAGCGTTGAAGCTGTTCTGTATGGAGGAATGGGCTAAAATTCTTCCAAGCCGGTGTGCAGGACTGATCAACAGTTACCGGAAACGTTTAGTTGCAGTTATTGCTGCAATGGGGGGTCACAGCAGATACTGAAAGGAAAGGTTCACATACTTTTGCCACTCACAAATATGTAATATTTGATCATTTTCCTTAATAAATAAATGACCAAGTATAATATTTTGTCTCATTTGTTTAACTAGTTTCTCTTTATCTACTTTTAGGACTTGAGTGAAAATCTGATGATGTTTTAAGTCATATTTATGCAGAAATACAGAAAATTCTAAAGGATTCACAAACTTTCAAGCACAACTGTATATTTACACACACAATCAAACATATTTTGTCTTTAACAATTCTTTTATATTTTATTCCAATTTAATAAATTACAATTTTAGGGTAAAATGGATGACCCTGAAGCATTTACCATCACTGTAACCAACACAGGACCTAATAAGTACAGATTTAACATAATAACCAAACAGGTTTCTCATGGTAACACTGATTTTCAACCAGCACCCACTTTTGCCCATACTGGGAATTAATAAAGAAACAACTTATGGCTGAAAGCAATTTTTTACTTCATTGTGGAAATACATGCAATGTATACCATAGGACAGAAATAATTTGAAAAGAAAGGTAAAATAATCATTGGATACGTTTTACATAGCAATCTTCATTTATTTACCACAATTAACCACTCGGGACAGAACAGCCATGAAGTAATGAGCTCTGTTGACTAAGAATACTGGATGCCTGGGTTCAACTCCAGGCCTGCATCTGCCTGTGAGTGGTCTGTATGTTCTTAACAAGTCCACACGTGTATTTTCTTTGGACACAGGCTTCCAAACAAAAAGATGTGTGACAATTTAATTGGCAAGTGTATACAGGCCAAATATCCCTGAATATAGGTGTGTCTTCATAAGACTGCGCTGCAACAGACAAGAGTTTACCCAGTAGAATTGTGTCTAAAGTGGTACAGACAACAGATACATAACCACAATAGTTTACTGTAGCTGTAAACTATGTTTCAATAGCCATCATGTTTATTAGGTAAAATGGAACATCTTTTCAGATCCTCAACCCCTGGGACTGTCAAGTGTGAAAGACCAAATAACATTAAATTCCTAGAATGGTTAATCTGCCAGTTTCCCCAGGTTGTGTGGGCAGAGGAACCTGAATGTAAACATTAAATTACTGTAATACAGTGAGGTAACAAATGACAGTTAAGGTACTATCTAAATGGGAGATTAAAAAAAATTACACACATAAAACCTTTACTTTTTTTATATAAAAAGTATAACAAAAACAATTTCAAAGATTACAACAGTCTTACATTTTACAATAGGCACTTATGTACCTTTGCAGGGGATCGTTGTTTTCTTTTTTTCTTTTTCTGGGCATCTACAACATCTCTTGGTAATTTCTTATCTTTCTTTGTCTGTGCTGGTTCATCTGACACTTTCTTTTCTTGTTTAACATTAACCTGTAAAAGAATAGATTATGTTTATCAATAGTTTGAAATAAACTTTATTCACTTTTGGCTTGATGTAATAAAAGTGATTCTCAAAACAACAAATATCTTATATTAAACCCAGGCAAATATTACTGCCTAGAGAGATCAAAAACAGCATTCCTAAACTCACTCTAACTTGGTACTCTAAAGTAAATATATATATATAAAAAAATCATTGGACATATCTGGTTCTCCAGAACATCAAATGAACGATGGATAAACTCGATACAGGCGTTTTCTTCATGTTCATCGGGATTTTGGCGAAAAAGAGGCATGCAACGTTTTTTTGATGCCATCCGAGTGCGTATCCGACTGAAGGCAAGTGGTGAAAGCCCGTGTGGACGGTCTGATTCGCTACAATGAGTGGAAAAACGCTCTGCATTCAATCCGCGCTCACCTGACGCTACAGACAGCAGAAAAACGCTCAGTTCAGATGTCCATGTGGACAGGGTCTAATGTAAATTCTCCTGGTATTAATTTATGAAATCATAGTGTAATATAAAACCTGAGACTGATAGTTATCATAACCTTACCTCACTGTCTATATGTGTGTAAACAGCCCTTAAATCCCCGGCTTCTAAAGTATAAAAAAACTATGACAGAGAAACAGTGAATGATTCCCATATCTAAAAATCAGCTAATGTGCTTACTAATTTTGCTATTTTTAGGCAGAAAAAAACAACTGTAAATCACCACTCTGTATATGCTGAACTCATTCAGTTTGCTTTAGTTTCTTTTGTCTTTCAGCTATTGAGTTTTTGACATTCAAATATGTCATATTCATGTCTCTTTTTCTCTCTCTCTCTGAATCGGTTGTTATAGATTACCTACAAATTTATTCAATCAAGATGACCAACACAATTTCTGACATTGGTATAGGTGCATCTGTTACATAAAACACATGTTATCAGGCTCAGGTCTGAATGGATTAGACGGTTTCTACATACCTATAAACAAAAACTGTCAATACTTACTTTTGGATAAGGGACACAAATTTAGCTTACATTTCACAACTGGTATTCAACCCATTCTTTATCAGACGAAAACATCCTGCTTAATACCACAGAAGATAATAAAAGGTCACATTTCCCAGGATTTTATTATTAATGGTCAAAGAATGTAATAATTTGTTTTAACTTTCAAGAGGAAAAGTGTCCTAAACTGTCTCTTTCCATTTTTTATAACAATATTTTGTATATAGCAAAATATACTTATTTTGTACACTTTGAAGGTGGCAATATCTCATAACTTGTTAACTAGGCTGGCCTTGAAAGCCACAAAATAAAACAAAGAAACATTAATCTTCATCTGCAATCAATTAAGATCATATTTTTATATAGATTTGTGCGAGTTATGCCCGAGCACCCACATTAACATCTAGTTGGATGAAATAACATTTGCTATGAGCACTCAGAATTTTCTTCTATCACAATTACTGTTCAGGTGGGACTACTATTCCATGTTAAATCACCCCACCTACAGTCGGTCAGCCTGCATTTATAACAAATTCTGGAGAAATGGACTGCAGACCTGCCTTGGTGTCTGACTTAAACACAGGTGAGTAACTCCACTTGGACATTTATGAATCACATGAACTACACCAAAAAAGACAGCTAACTGCTTTAAACTATCAAGTTAAAGTATTTCTGACAACCAAGTTTACATCTGTCATGTTAGCCTATGCTCAATCCTGGACCACACCTGAAACAGAATCCTGGTCAATATTGAAGAACTGCTGAGTAATGCAAATTTTATTCATGAATGCATTTTTATGTTGTAGTGTTAGTTGTGCCACTACATTATATATAAGATCTCTTTCTGGACTGAGGTCAAGTGCTAGAAAGATAGCACAACAAACTAAATTTTGCTAAGCATCTGGTCAAATTTGCTTGCAACTTTCCAGTCTCGTCTTGTTTGCACATACTAAGATGATGAAATTCCAGTACCTCTTTCATCTGATTTTTAAAAATGAGCATCAAACTATTAAAAATTTAAATCAAAACAACTGCCATTATTGGTTTACCCAATACAATATTAACACAATTAAAACCATAACATGGGATGTGAAGTTAATGACAGTTGTGCACAAGCACTGCAACACATCTACCAAATAAATGAGCCTTATTACAGATCTGTTAAATTTGTTTAAAACTATTTTACTGCTAGTCGTGTCTGAGAGAAAAAAAAACAACAAAAAAACTTTTGTTGCATTCACTGGTAACTACAAAATGGTGTGTGTGAGAGAGAGAGAGAGAGAGAGAGGAGAGAGACTGCTGTTTCTGTACGAAAAGATATGCATGCAAATCTCCGAAATCAACTAAATTCCACATCTGATATGCATCTTGCCTTTTCATCACTGAACATAACTGGATTAGAGTTAATGAAGTGTGCTAAGAAAGTGCAGTAACTATCTTATTATATACATTGTTTCCTACTCCAATTTCACATTCACAAAGACAGGGAGTACAAGGCAAGAACTAGCTCATATAGGACAAGTAACCTAACACATATAGGGTTAAACTGATTCTGCATAAGTCACATACGGCAGAAAACAACACTGAACTGGACTTTGGTGACTCAAAATTACCTGTATCTACCTAGGATTCACATCTTAGGGGATGTGAAAGGAAAATTGAGGATCCAGAAGAAAATGAAAGAATGTGCAAAAATATCCACAGGCTCCCACAGTACCTACATATAAACAATTGGTATCTCTAGATAGTATTTGCTATGTAAAAGGAATACATATAATAAACATGGCGATTATGTGCAAAATGTTACATTTTTTGTAGGACAACATTATAGGAATAGTCCAACTGTGCTTTCAGAAAAGCACTGGTGGGGTTTAAACACCCTTTCGGTAAAATTAAGTAAAAGGTCACACTCCATATGTAATCACTGTAAAAACCACACCTCCCTCATACAATAATCACATGGGAACAACTGTCAACATGTGTCACTAGATGAAACTACTGGATTAAGAGATATTACCATAAAAGAACTTACTGGTAAATGCATGGCATATGGCAAATCCTGGGACAATTTATCATGCATTTCTGGGTCTTCCTCGTCATTTTTCACAGTTTCCTCATGAACCATTAATTCATCATGTGGGATAAGTTGATTACCCTGTATTTCCCCATGATCTTTGTTCAGAATGTCATCATGTGAGAGACCCCTGTCTCCCAGTCCAGTATCCAGGCTTCCCATTTTGCCCACTAATGGCTGTTGCAACGACACCAGACCTCTGGAAGACTGCATTGTAGCAGTATCCGTACATTTAAGAAGAATACCTTCCAATTTGTCGTCAATATTCATTGTTCTGAAGGAGACAGTGCAGCAGGCCCCTAAACATATGATGTCAGTTAAGAAGGGAAAAAAGGTAATGTTTATATAAATATATATATTTATTTATTGCTTGGCTACATTTTCTCTAGTTCAGTGAAAACATATTTTGCTTTAAAAAAAATTACAACATAAAATAACATTTTGAAACCAGCTTAATCCAATTCAGTGTCACAAACCAGTATCAGGCAAAAGGTAGGAAATAGCCCTGGACAGGCCAACAGTCTATTGCAGAGCCCATCCACACACACACACACACACACACCCCACTAACGCTCACACCTACACCCAAGGCTGACTTGGAATATAACTAGTTAACATAACAAGCATGTCTTTGGGGATGTGAAAGAAAAACTGGAGTTCCCAGAGAAAGCCCAGACAGAAACAGTGAGAATGTATGAAATCCACAAAGACATCATCCTGTCATATCAGTCACAGGGATAGTTGGAACCTAAAGTTTATATTATTTGAAGGATAAATTAAAAGTTTCATAAACGAGTTATAAAATTACAGTAAAATCAAACTTCTGATTCCATCCTACATAACTAAAATCACATTTTTCATTGTTTTTTAAGGGGCATTCATGAAAATTTCAAGAATTCCATCAACATTTACTTTTTGTTAACTTGATGAATAGCTTCCATACCTACTGAGATTTATAATTTCAGCATGTCAATTAATTTATAGCTAATATGTAATACATTTATTATTATAATATATTATATCTTCAGAGCAGTTACTACACTAACTTAAAGTATACAATTTAGTCTGAAAGCATTTATAAAATGATGAAGTCCAATATTAGCAATTAATGAGGTTAACACAATTTCAGTACTTGCATTTTGTCAAAAACAGGGAGGGGGAAAAAAAAAATAAACGTAGCATTTCGAAACTATTACCTAAAGTTCAATGATGACTTTCAGGCTTAAATCAAGACAGTAGCAAAGGTGTGGTTTGACTTTATGAAGATATAACATGATGGTTCTGATGCTGTGGAGGGGAAAAAAAAGTTTCAGTACCAGAATCACATAGAAAAATACACAGAGCACACTACTGTTAAAAAATACTTTTTAAAATCTTAAATTAAGTCTGAAATTGGAAACCCAAATTTGTTGGTTAAAACCTTTAATAAAACTTTTACTTAATGGAACTAGCTACGACACATTTTTCTCTAGAGAAAAACTGTTAACTGCAATAGTTATAGTATATTCAAAATACATTAAATCAAATGAAATGATAATGTGGCCCTCTAAGAGTCTAATATGTTTAGACCTGTACTATTTGGAATCCAAGGTTCTAGGGGATATGATTTAGAATTACTAAGCATTCAGTTCAGTGTATTTTACTGTGCTCATTCTGCAGCGTATGTTAAGGTGCAAAGAGACATTGGTGGAGAATAGTGTTACCTCATTTTCTAATATATACATTTAGTATGGTAAAAGCAGCATCACCATTTATAATTAATGAAAAAGGTATGGATTTGAAGAGTGTCAAAAGAGAAAAACTGTCATGGGTACAAATATATAAGTATTCATTGAGCGGCAAGGAATAGCTGGTAAATTTTCAATTAAAATATCTTCACGTATTCATGTCACCTTTTTTTAAACACAGGTAGCAACTTATTTAGTATGCTGCTTCACACTATATTTAAGATTGATGAGTGCACTATGCATGCTGCCAGTAACTACTGCATGTGTGATTTATTCAAAATGAAACTACATAATACATTTAAATGAAAGTCTGTTTGTATATGGAGGATAACACTGATGCCATTGACTCTCACTGCTATTTGCACTAACTGCAAACTAGCTATGGGCTTTTACACTAAATGGAGTTAGAAGCTGCTGCAACAAAAAACAATCAGGTTCTGTATATGGTACTAATCTGTCTAGAATGACGCAATTTTTAAATTAAAAAAACAAAACAGGAAACTGACCACCTCTAAAACAAGGTACAATACAAAATTAACAATATCCTATTTTTAAGCTGCATTTCAAAATTGTAAAATTAATCTGAACAAAATCTGATATATGAAAAAATTATATAGCATTAAAAACAACCAAAATATTTTCACACACACTGTTATATCATGTTCAAATCATTTCTGCCCCACACTCCAAACTTCTCACCACTGGATAAAAGTGAATTCAGGAATAAAAATTCCTACAATCTTATTGAAAGAAAATAGCTTCACAAAATGGATGACTGGTACACAGAATGATAACAGGGACACTGATCAATCTTCTGCCACCAATTGAAATTGGCCAATTTTCAGTAAAAAAAGACTCAAATCGGTGATCAGTGAAAAGGTCTATCACAAAAAAATGATATTTTCCGCCTCTGCTTTTCTATGAAATCGATGATGGGTATCAGCCTTAAAAAAACAGATTGGAGCCTCTCAATTAAGGAATTCTGTAGTCTCTTGACAACCATGCAAGAACAAAAATGCACTTTAAAATTTAGGTAATTGAGGGCACTCAAAGCTTTTAAAATGACTTTAAACCATTGCCTAAAAAATTATTATCCTGATTTTGAATCATCCATGTGACACTTGAGGATGACTGAAGGAGTTCCCAGAAAGTAACTAATAGACTCAGCATTAGCAAAATGAACAAGCTGTAAATACTTTATCTAGTTTGGTACACATCTAAAAAACTAACATCCCCCAAAAAAATAAGGAAAAACAAAACTTCTGAAGAAGTCGTAACATTACCAGAGAAAAACCAGAGAACAGATTCTTGCTGTTAAGAGTAAACATTAAAATATATTAATGTTTTAAGAGAATAGGGATAAACTGTTGATGTGATAAAGTTGTTTAAAATTATGAAAGGAATTATAAGAATGGACCTCAGCTGTTAATTTAATATGGTAGTTACTAAACAAGAATACAAGGTTGCATATAGAAGGATATTAGGGTTAAATTTTATTCAAATGCGAGAATGTACTTCTGTAAACAGAGAACAAATTTCACGAGAAATAATTCACAGGTTAGTGTAGCTGAATATTTTCACTGTAGATCTGATATAAACATGGCTTAATATAATAGTTATTTGATTATAATGCAGCCTAAAGACTAAAATGTGTTTTTATCAAAACATTTCTTATGTTCCTTTTACATGATAAAATGCAAGTTTGTTAAAGGGAAAGTGGTTTAATAAAAAAAAGATAGTGACAATCACTTTAAAAACTTGCCCAGTTGTAGTCACCAACTTGTCCAAGCTCAGGAATCTCATATGGCATGGCGTTGCCAGGGACCTTAGAGTACCTCTCTCAGCATCTGGATACTTCTGGCCTATCTTGAAAAGGCAATGCAAAATGCACCCTTTAAACCGAGGTCCAAATGACATTCTGATATCAAATAATGTCAAATTGTCAATCGCTTTCAAGGTTAATCCATATTATAAAAATGCTAAAAGGAATATTTTTAAAGATAATGGAAATCACTAAAAAGCAATACAGGCGATATCTTCAAGAAGGAAAACAATCTTATCTATTTTGATTTGAAGATAAATGGCAAGTATGCACACATTACTGCTGGAGCAAGTTTGTTTACTTTTAATGAATTCCAATGTCGGCATTTTAAAAAATGAAAATAGTTAAGTTTACATCCAATGGACTGTAATGGCTTTTAAAGTTCATTATAAAATTGTTCCCAATGATCTTCCTAACTTGTAAACAATGATTTGACTTAATTCAAAACATATAATGTATTCTAGAAAGAGAAGCTAGGCACTTTGACTTGTGCAGGCTTAATTGTTACTGTTACATGCTAACACATTGTTCTTAAGTCTCTATGGTCACACTGCTGAACTTATAGAAAAAGGAGAAATGTCATGGGTTTAAACGTTCTTTTAAAAGCTTTTTTCCCAATGAACATGCAACATTCTAAAGCAAAATGCAAAACTGAAACCAAAGTACAATAAAGAGTATTCTATTTAAAATGCATAATAGCTCATATAACTGCGATATAAATCATATGTATGGGGTTGCTACTCTGAGGCTGAAAATGATAGTGTATTTTCTTATATTACATACTGTGAAACCTTTTGATGTGTACAACAGGGACAGTAATGACCAAGAAAACACCGGCATTTCATGATAACACTTGGGCCATAATATAGTTTTAAATATTTTAAATATTAGGAATGAATTCTACAATCAACTATGCTTCTGACTGCATATTTTGGGCTACATAAGGTATTTAGAGTCAAAAAAAAAAGTCGAGAAACAGAAAAATATACATGAACAGGACATGAAAATTCAAAACAGAAGGCAATTCAGCCAAAACTCAATCCAGGTTCAAAGCCTTGTAAGGCAAACAAGTGACACATTTCAAATGTCATATTTGTGAATTAAAAATTACAGACTGACATTAATGAAATTAACAGATAATGAAAACCTTCTGGATATTGTAGGTAATCGTCTGCATGCCAATGTTCTACAAAACAAGCTTTAAGAGAAATAAATAAATATTCAGATAATCAATAAAAGTATTTAATCTTATTTGTAAACTAACCTCTCTTTTTCCAGGATGGAGACACTAAGAGTTACAGTCATATGAAAAAGTTTGGGAACCTCTCTTAATTCTTTGGATTTTTATTTATCATTGGCTGAGCTTTCAAAGTAGCAGCTTCCTTTTAATATATGACATGCCTTATGGAAACAGTAGCATTTCAGCAGTGACATTAAGTTTATTGGAGTAACAGAAAATATGCAATATGTATCATAACAAAATTAGACAGGTGGATAAATTTGGGCACCCCAACAGAGATATTACATCAATACTTAGTTGAGCCTCCTTTTGCAAATATAACTGCCTCTAGACGCTGTCCTCCTATAGCCTTTGATGAGTGTTTGGATTCTGGATGGATGGTATTTGTGACCATTCTTCCATACAAAATCTCTCCAGTTCAGTTAAATTTGATGGCTGCCGAGCACGGACAGCCTGCTTCAAATCATCCCATAGATTTTCGATGATATTTAAGTCAGAGGACTGTGACAGCCATTCCAGAACATTGTACTTCTCCCTCTGCATGAATGCCTTTGTAGATTTCGAACTGTGTTTTGGGTCATTGTCTTGTTGGAATATCCAACCCCTGCGTAACTTCAACTTTGTGAGTGATGCTTGAACATTATCCTGAAGAATTTGTTGATATTGGGTTTAATTCATCCGACACTCGACTTTAACAAGGACCCCAGTCCCTGAACTAGCCACACAGCTCCACAGCATGATGGAACCTCCACCAAATTTGACAGTAGGTACCAAGTATTTCTTGGAATGCGGTGTTCTTCTTCTGCCATGCAAAGCGCTTTTTGTAATGAACAAATAACTCAATTTTTGTCTCATCAGTCCAAAGCACTTTGTTCCAAAATGAATCTGGCTTGTCTAAATGAGCATTTGCATACAACAAGCGACTCTGTTTGTGGCGTGAGTGCAGAAAGGGCTTCTTTCTCATCACCCTGCCATACAGATGTTCTTTGTGCAAATTGCGCTGCATTGTAGAACAATGTACAGAAATTTGCTTGGCTTTTCTCTACATTCATAATGGCTAACACGGTACAACACCCTAGTACTACAGAACAATGTACAGATACACCATCTGCAGCAAGAGGTCTTTGGAGGTGATCTGTGGGTTGTCTGTAACCATTCTCACAATATTGTGCATATGCCACTCCTGTATTTGTCTTGGCCTGCCAGACCTGCTAGGTTTAACAGCAACTGTGCCTGTGGCCTTCCATTTCCTGATTCCATTCCTTACAGTTGAAACTGACAGTTTAAACCTCAGATAGCTTTTTGTAGCTTTCCCCTAAACCATAATAATGAACAATCTTTGTTTTCAGATCTTTGGAGAGTTGCTTTGAGGATCCCATGCTGTCACTCTTCAGAGGAGAGTCAAAGGGAAAGAAGCACAACTTGCAATTGACCACCTTAAATACCTGTTCTCCTGATTGGACACACCTGTCTATGAAGTTCAAGGCTTAACGAGCCAATCCAACCAATGTGGTGTTGCAAGTAATTAGTGTTGACCAGTTACATGCATTTAAATCAGCAAAATTACAGGGGTACCCAAATTTTTGCACAGCCAGTTTTTCACATTTGATTTAATTTCATACAACTAAATACTGCTTCATTAAAAATCTTTGTTCGGAAAACACCCCAGTACTCAGATGTTCCTAGGAAATGAAAGACATACCACGGTTATCTTTTTTGCTGAAAGCAGAGTAAATTAATATTCCCAAGCTTTTTCATATGACTGTATGTGCCCACTCATGTAAAAATACACATAACTGGAGAATTTACAGGGCAGATTTTCCTAAAAATACATGTCTCTGAACTGTGTGACACAACCCTAAATGAATATAGATAACAATAATTTATAATAAAAGTGTACCATTCAGAGAATCAAACAATAGCAGCAGTACTATTATGTGCAAAAGCATGTCTCACATTTGTTAGACACATGTCTACAAGTATGTGATCTGAAACACTGTGCTTAAAAAAAATATTTAAACAACCCAAGACACTAATTAAAATGATCATATGTGTTCTAATCCTGCAATGGTGCCCAGATTCACAGTCCACACTCAAACCAGCACAATTTAGTGTATTTTACTGTTGCAAGAAACCAAAGCAAATGACAAAATAAATTATAAGCAGAGTGAGCACATACAGGCACCATAAAAAGCACTGCAGTTGGTAATCAGATCAGAAGTGAAACAGGAATATTATATTTGCACCACACAGTGTCCTTCATTTCTGTAAAGTACTATTTTAAAATAAGACCCTGTAAGCTTGACCTCAATGACAGTGAGAGGGGGAAAAAAGAAACAATGAAAAAAAAAAAACAACAAATCAACTAACTAAAAAAAAAAACAAAACAACAACAACACACTACATTTGTTTTTTCCAGTTCTACAAACAATGGATTTGGAGCCAATTCCAATAACAACAATGCAAAGACCTGTTGACTGCTAGTAGTACTCACGTACACATACACACTGAATCATGCTCGTACAATTTAGGGTCACAGGTCATCCTAATCAGCACAGCATCATATTGTGGGAATATATTGGTACACAAGTGGCTTAATACCTCTTTCCAAATCGACCTTAACGGATCTAGTGGTGTGGGGGTTTGTGTTAAAATACTTTCTCTTTACTATGAGGCATATACTCTGGTGGGGCAAGCAAGCTGTCAGCTATTTTTGCTTATACATTCAATTAAGTATGCATTCGTGTGCATACATGTAGTTTTAAATAAATTATGTACCTTAACAACTACTTATGCAAACATTTTGCAAATCAATAGCCCAGGTCTTATGACTAAATGGAGAAGACTACAAAAATCCTGGTTAAATAAAAAATTCTGGACACAATCAACCCATTTTTTTGAAGGATATGGTGGTAAGTACTGGCCAGAAATAGCAGGTCTGGCACCTGTAACAAGACAAACATGATATAACTTGTTTGAAGAAGACAGGACACTTTTTTCAGATGTTATTGTTGTACATAGGTTTCCAAAAACACATGTAATGTGTATTTCAGTTCACCCTCGATGTCCAGATGCTCAGGATGATTTGCATCTCTATCACAAATGACATTACTTGTTCACAGTTTTCCTGTATATTTTTTTCTATTTTTATTTGGTTTACTGTCTCGTTTTCTATTCCAAAGATGTGTATATCCTGTATTTATCTTTATTTTTTGTTTTATGTAGACATTTGTACTTATTATTATATATGCCCTGTTCATTCTGAATTTCTGTGAGGTGCTTTGAGAATGGGAAAGGTGCTAAATAAATATTTTTTTTTATTATTATTATAAAGACACATACACAGACCATGGTAAAAATCAACTTATCTCAACGTTTTAAAAATCATAGAATCAGTCTGTACTTAACGAGCAAACTTTTGACACCATCACCAAACTTCCACCTGCATGGAAGTAAAAAAAAAAAAAAAAAAATATGAGCAAATGGAGAATATACTGTACTTCCTCCACAACAGACGTTAACCTAGTCATGCCATCCAAATTAATTCTGAACAAGCACAGCCAAACATTTGAATTCTGTGACCATGAGCAAGTCACATCACCTACCTGTGCTCCAACTAGAAGAACAAAAAAAATATGCAACTAATAATACTACAATCGAATGTGATTAAGTAAATGGTATATCCTACAGGTATACAGTATGGCGTAACGGTTAAGGTTCTGGACTTAAACTAGGAGATTGTGGATTCCAATACCGCTACTGACATTGTGCGATCGTGAGCAAGTCAATTCAACAATTGTATCTCAAATGTTGTAAGTTAGACGTCGGCCAAGTAAATACACGTCTTAAGTATTACTTGCTGGTGAAATTGGTCACCGATTAAAAAAATTAAAAAAAACTCAAGATCCTGTTGCTCCAGGAATTAATGATCCCCAATTAATTAATACACAATTCCGATATTATTTTCAATAATGTTACATTTTTACAAAAAAAATCACAGCGCACTTTGTTCTAAGGGCTGTAGTTCCATGCAGAATAAAACAGAATAAAAAACACTCTTGCACACTTAAAAGAGGGGTTCTCGAACGGCTTAGCTCAAGTTATTCAATATATTAACGTTCACTTTACTTTTTCAATGAACTTGGCCAAAACAGGATTTCACACTTTTTGAGATCGTACTAAACGCAGCGCAAGATCGTATGTTACGCTAAAGATGACACATCAGCGATTAGGCCGAGAGAATTCTAGGCCAGGATCGCATAACATTAAAGGTAGGTTTGTCACACGCAATTGTTTGTACCCCCATCTGACGTCTCTTTTCTTTTCTTCTTTTGCCCAAATTTGAGGCGGGGTGAGGGGGGTGAACTTTGATCAAACCTTGAGCGGCGCTCCTCGCACCCAGAGAGAGCCTCGAGTGACCACTACGGAAGTTACAACTTAGACCACCCACAAAGCGCCGCTCAGTCGCCGGTCACAACATTTTAAAGTCTTTTTTTTTCAGTCGCAGATGTCTAATATTTCCATTAAAAAAAGTTAAATAGAATCGTAAATTTCAATGCTATTAATTCGCGTACGAACCCAGGAGCTGCCAATTTGCTCTCCAGGGCCTGCTCGCTGTCTTTTATTCGCGCTACTCGCCATCGCGCAACTACGCTAAAAAAGCAGGTAGCGCCGCAATCGGCGTCCCATTTAAAGCAAACGCGTTGCAAAAATAAATGATCTTAGAAATGAAAAAAGACTGCACCTCTTCACTCTTGTCAAGCTCTAAATGCCTGCCGCTTTATATTTCCCCAAATTTCCGAGATTTTGGAGCTAAGGCCCGCTTGCCTCGGCTGGCTCGCACACACACATAACACACATCCGAACATGCATACATACACAGACAGACACGCGCGCACACACACACAAACAAAAAGCGCAGGCAGCGCACGACGAAAAGTGCCATTTTAATCCCGTAAAGTGCGCAGCGCCACACCGCCTTCCGCCATGAGCGACCTAGCTGAACTGGGAGTTGAATGTCACATACCGGCTCTGCTAAGCGCCGTTAAACACGCCTGGCTGTCATGTTTTGTCTGCAAAAGTTTCTCCGCTGAAGCTCCCTGTGACAGCAACAACATTCCTGCCCGCACGGCCCCCTCCTCGGCGCCGATGCATCATGGGAACGCTCGTTTCGGCGGCGGCGTGCGCCCTGAAGAAAAAAAGGCCCGCGCACTCTGCTGTGCTTCGTGTTTAATCATTTCAGACGCTTCTTTTCGACTTCGTCTTACTAAACAGTGCGTGGGTGTCTTGTTTCAAAAAAGGAATAGAAATGTCGAACAACTGGCAGTTTGTAAGTACAAAGTTCAGTACATGCTTTCTGGTGCCGACTTTGTGATTTTTTTTTATATTTTTAGGTGCAACATTCCCTGTTCACTTATATAGCGCCATTAATGCCATGAATTATATCAATGTTCTTTTCAGAAGAAAAATTAATACGGTGCAAAAAACAAAAGCTCAATGGAAAATAGATTGAAAGCCAATTAAGTTTAAAGACATTAAGGCTATCATCACTAGAAAATTAATAACTGAGCAGGATAAAATTTGTGACGTCTCAAGATTCACTTTATATATACATTACTAGTCAAACGTTTGGACACGCACAAAAAATCTCATGGTTTTAACAGAAATTGAGATATATATATATTTATTAAGCCCGTGACCCTGTAGTTAGGATATAGCGGGATGGATGGTTGGATGGATATATTTATTAAGATTCATTTAAATTGATTTAAAATTGCAGACATTACCAGTGTTGCTAATGGCTATCACTGCTTGAAATTACAGATTTTTATCCCTCCATCCATCCATTTTCCAACCCGCTGAATCCAAACACAGGGTCATGGGGGTCTGCTGGAGCCAATCCCACCCAACACAGGGCACAAGATTTTTAATTTAATCATTATCTATCTGTCTCTTTCTCTTATTTATTTATATATATATATATATATATATATATATTTTTTTTTTTAAATAAAGGAACACTTTGAAAACACATCAGATCTCAATGGGGAAAAAATCCTGCTGGCTATCTCTACTGATATGAACTGGGTAATGTGCTAGGAATGAAAGGATGCCATATCGTTTGAGGGAAATGAAAATGAGGGCTGAATTCAAAGACACTCCGAAAATCAAAATGAAAAAATGATCCCATTGGGATTAATAAAGTATCTATCTATCTATCTATCTATCTATCTATCTATCTATCTATCTATCTATCTATCATGTAGTGCCTTTCACATCCATCTATCTATCTATCTATCTATCTATCTATCTATCTATCTATCTATCTATCTATCTATCTATCTATCTATCTATCATGTAGTGCCTTTCACATCCATCTATCTATCTATCTATCTATCATGTAGTGCCTTTCACATCCATCTATCTATCTATCTATCTATCTATCTATCTATCTATCTATCTATCTATCTATCATGTAGTGCCTTTCACATCCATCTATCTATCTATCTATCTATCTATCTATCTATCTATCTATCTATCTATCTATCTATCTATCTATCTATCATGTAGTGCCTTTCACATCCATCTATCTATCTATCATGTAGTGCCTTTCACATCTATCTATCTATCTATCTATCTATCTATCTATCTATCTATCTATCTATCTATCTATCTATCTATCTAACTATCTACTCCATTTTGCTGAAATTTCATTTCAGCAATTGCAAATGGTACTCAGTAGTTTGCACCATCCCCCCCCCCATGTGCTTGTATGCATGTCTGGGGGCGGCTTAGGCATGCTCCTAATGAGACGATAGATGGTGTCCTGGGGGATCTCCTCCCAGATCTGGACCAGGGCATCACTGAGCACCTGGGCAGTCTGAGGTGCAACCTGGCAGCGTCAGATGGACCGAAACATAATGTCCCAGAGGTGTTCTATTGGATTTAGGACAAGCGAGTGTGGGGGCCAGTCAATGGTATCAATCCTTCATCCTCCAGGAACTGCCTGCATACTCTTGCTACATGAGGCTATATTGCCATGCACCAGGAGGAACCCAGGACCTAGTGCACTAGCATAGGGTCTGACAATGGGTCCAAGGATTTCATCCAGATACCTAATGGCAGTCAAGGTGCCATTGTCTACCTTGTAGAAGTCTGTGTATCCCTCTATGGATATGCCTCCCTTCCCAGACCATCATTGACCCACTACCAAACTGGTCATGCTGAGCGATGTTACAGACAGCATTATGTTCTCCACGGCTTCTCCAGACCCTTTCACATATGTTATGTGTGCTCAGGGTGAACCTGCTCTCATCTCTGAGCAGATTCTAGTATTCTATGGCAAGTGCCAATGGAGCTGCACGGTGTCAGGCGGGTAGTGAGCACAGGGTCCACTAGAGGACGTCGGGCCCTCAGGCAACCCTCATGAAGTCTGTTTCTGATTGTTTGGTCAGAGACATTCACACCAGTGGCCTGCCTGCTGGAGGTCATTTAGCCCAAAAGTTTCACTGACTTGATGCTATACTCCCATTAAAAAGTGTTCCTTTAATTTTTTGAGACGTATATAAGGAAGAGAGAGAGAGATATATATATAGATATAGATCAATGGTTAGCAAGTGTTAATTTTTTGCTGTTGACTGCTTGCATTCTTTGATGTGTACCGGCTCTCACATTGGTTATCTATTCCGCTCTGTCAGCCTCCAGCCCCAGGTCACATTGGTGAAAACTGATCCAGCACCCTCTCTCCATCAGCACCTTTTAACAATAAGGTCATAGGTATTTGTATTTTACATTTTTGATGTCAGTTATATTTTGCATTTATTCATTTGGTCTAGAAACTAGAGGTCAAGGAGTGTCTGTCTTCACTTAGATGCTTCTCTTGCCCAGACACATTCAGTGTGGACTTTTGTTGTTGTATTTTTGTCTTTGGAAGTTTTCTCCAAGTACACTGATTTTCTTCCACATAACAAAAGACATGCATATTACATTAACTGTTAAATTAAAATCGGGAGGTATGAAGGAATAAGGGTATGCTTGAATGAGTTTGCCCAGCAATGGATTGGCGTCCATCTTTGTCCCTTTTGTTTCCAACATGTGCAACACCACAAAGGCCAACACCTAACCAAAATAAAAGTCCCCAAGGAAACACATAAAAATCATTGGAAATGCCACGAAACACAACAGACACAGTAAAAATCCTGACATCCCAATGAGGGTCAATTAAATGGAAGGATAACTTAATCAAGGCTAATCAAAAGCCATTCCTTTGCAGCTTGTGTATTATGAGCAGCCAGAAGTAACAGCCAATACCTAAAGACAAGGCACATTTTTAAGTAAGAACTTCATAAGAAACATTTCAGCACAATAGGGCAAATAATATAAGACATCATTGACAAAGACAGCTCATTTAAACATATTCACTTAATTTATCCAGCTTCAAAGATGGAAGGTCTCTGAAGTGCTACTATAAACTATACTACTTGGTATATTGTTCCACATATCTCTATTTCTTTCTAGAAATACATACTTCCATCTTCTGCCATATTCTTGTTGAAATGTTCACTTTAAAATAACATCTACTATCCACCCTACCTTACTTACTTTCTTTATAATAATAAACACCTCTGCAATGTCGCCTCTTAATCTCAGTTTGCATAAGATAAAAAGATTTGTCTTCTAAGTGTTTCATCATAACACATTCCCCATAGACCTTGAATCCGCCTTGCCCTTATCTGTATTTTCTATAGCATTGGACGTTCTTGTAATATGAAAAGCAGAGCTGAATAGGGAAAATAAAACTATACTATACATACAGTGGATTCAGAAAATATTCAGCGCCCTTCACTTTCTGCACACTTTATTATGTTCCAGATTGTGTATTAAAATTTAATTTAAGAAAATTTGCCATTTTCTTTTGACACGGTCCTTAAGTGGCCCAGCCAAAGCCCATACCTAAATCTCATGAAGTATATGTGGAGAGACCTGAAGATGACAGTTTACAAACACTTCCCATCCAATCTAATCGAGGTTGAGAGGTTCTGCCAGAAAGACTGTGATAGACTACCCAAATCCAGGTGTGCAAAGCTTGTAGAGACTTACCCAGGAAGACTGAAAGCAGGAATTGCTGTCATAGGAGCGTCTAAAAAGTACCGAATTAAGGCTCTGAATACTTATCTGAATGACAGATTTAAGTTGTTGATTTTTAATAAAATTGCAAACATTTCTGAAAAACATGCTTTCACTTTGTAATTATAGGATATTGAGTATTGTTTGATGGGCAAAAATGGCATTCAACTTCAGTGTATTTGTATGTTTCAGTAATCCCTTAACATTTGATAATTTTCATAGTGTTGTTTGTCTAGGTCAGGATGTAAGATTGTGTACACAGTAACTCAAAAACAGATCATTAAAGCCGAACTTGACATAGATATTTCGTATTATAAAATACTAGATTCCTATTGATTTTGAGTCACTCCAGTAGATTTTGCCCAATTGAGAGAATTACATATACTATTAAGTTTAAATGTTAGGGAAGGTAATGTGAAAATTTCAACTTCATGTGTTCAATAGATTTACCAGTACTTGTATAACATACTCCCAAACACAATTTGGCCATTTTTTAAGTGACATATGACTGTCTGTCAGGATCTGAATCCATAAATGTGACCAAGATGTCAGAACTGTAAATGTATCGTAAGAGACTTACAGTACATTTATTTCCTGTATTAATTATTTTATTGTGCTCCAGCCACAGCACAATTCAGGAAAGACAATATTGTTTTTTATTTTTTCAATGATAGGATTCTCTTTATATGATTTAATTTTGGCATGCAATATTTTACTGCTAAAATCAAAGCTTTGCATAGGTAAAGTCATGTCAAAGTGTAGTCAACCATGAAATCTTAATTAGTCTTTAACATAACATTCTCAGGGCTGCTTAATATTATCAAGGTTTGTTCTGGGATGGTGGAGGGTCTATCCAAGAAGCATTTAGTACTGGGTTCTGGCCCTGCTCAGAGTAGCAGCCCATTACAGCTTTATACTTATGTTAAATTTAATTCCTCTGCATGTATATTTCAAACCCTGGAGCCTGGAACTGTGAGGTAACAGTGTTAACCACTTTGCCACCATCTCACCCTTCCTATCATTTTAATCTGGGATGTCAAGCTCGTATCCTGGAGGGCCACAGTGGCAGCAGGTTTTCATTCCAGATACTTTCTTAATTCCCTTTCTTTAGCCAGCAGCCATACCAAAAGCACTTCAGAACAGGTCATCAACCGGAAGGTAAGCATGTTCAGGCCCAGCCAGTGCTTGGATGGGGGACCAACCAGGAAAAACCTTGTGTTGCCACTGGAACAGTTGTTGGTGAGACCAACAGGGGACGCCTATCCTATGGTCTGAATGTGGATCCCAGTGCAGTGACTTGGACGCTGTGCTATAAAAATGACGCCGTCCTTTGAATGAGATGTAAGACCAAGGTCTTCACTCTCTGTGGTCATTAAAGATCCCTGGGCAACCTTCAGAAAGAGTAGGGTGTATCCCAAAGTCCCGATGTCCACCATGGCCTAGTCATTTTGTCTGCCTAATCATCCCCCATCTCTGATTGGCTAACTATCTCTCACCCCTTCACCACCTAACAGCTAATGTGTGGTGAGCGTACTGGCATATAATGGGTGCCATCACATCATCTAGGTCAGTGTTTCCCAACCTTTTTTTGGCCATGCCCCACCTAGGCCTCTCTAAAATCATGATGTCCCCCACTGTAACATATACGTTATTCTTATTATTACCTATTCAAAAAGTGAACTCCTACTCACGTGGAGGAAGCCCATAATGCCATTAATTTGGACTAAACAAGCTTCCAAAGAACATGGAAACAAAAGAGGGAAAGGATAGTTGAATTACTGACAAAGAAATCACTAAGAAATTGTTTAAAAAAAAAAAATATGAAGTAATATGAAAATACAGCAAATACAGTTTTGAAAACATATAATGAGACATGATATTCATAAATGTAAAATAACTTTGACAGCTTTTTCTGTAATATTTTGATCATTTTATATTTTTGTTATATTGCAAAATTTTATAATCATTGTTACAATTCATATTATTTTAATGGTAAAAACGATTTCTGAGTAGAAAAACCCAAGCCAGTTGTAAAATCATAAATTAAAGGGTTCTTCACCATCCCTTCTATTTTTATATAAATATATAAATGTCTCTATAATAAATACAAATTATTTGTTTATTTTTTCTATCATTTTTAACAGTTAATTTCTGTTTTTTCATTTTATAAATTGTTTAACATACCTAAATTCTCGAATTGGCCCCCCTAAAAAATCAAATTGCCCCACGTTGGGAATCACCGATCTGGGTGGATGCTATAAATTAGTTGTGGTTGAATTGGCACCCCACTCACTGTGTAAAGCTATCTGAGTACCTTGAAATGTGCTATATAAATGTATTATTATTAATAATAATAACCAGTTACTGCTTCTAATTAAACAGAAAGCTTATGCCTCAGTTATGACTGACTTTCTTAATGTTTGTTTTTCCTTAACCGGCACCAAACTATAAAGAGGTATTGTACAAAGCGAGCCAACAGGTGACCAACCAACTTCAGGGGATTAAACAGTCCTGGAAGCCCACATTTTCACTTCACTCAATTTTATATTTAGCTGTTAAAGAAACATTTTATGTGATCAATTGGCATGTTTGTATTCTCATTCTGCCACACCAGTCATTTTCAAAAGTGATTTTCTTTTTTCTGAGATCACCGTCCAGATATTTCCTGGACCAGACAGAGCAGATCATTTTCTCAGACCTTCATTGTTTTTCTTTTCAAAAATTTTATTGAAATAGATATTGTATGAAAGTCACAGATGAAAAAGGGATCTAAGTTAGGCTGGTTATCTTTTGACTCGCTTGCGTCTCATTATTATTTGGCTGCTCGTTAAAGAAGAAATGAGACAATCAAAATGGAAGTCACATAAATCAAGACAGCATATTATGTGCCATTTCCATTAGTAATTGGTTGCTAATAGAAAAAGTGCCTAGAATGAAAACGTGTAGTCACTGTGGACCGCCAGGAACTGAGTTTGATATCCCTGATCTAAAGGTTTAAAAAGTCAAAATAAATCTTCTACTTTACGGCATAATGAAATGCTTTTCTTACTTCTTCATTTTTCACTAATGCGCTAAAGTTTTATAATCTCTCTCATCTAAACCAATGTTGTCCGTCAAGTAGCAGACCAAGAATGTACTGTAGATCTATTCCTCTACTTTTTCTTATATACTTATTTTCATTTCAGCTAATTTGTATGTGATGCATGTTAAATTAGCTGTTCTACATATAAAAGTGTTAGTTCATCATTGCTTTTTCAAGTAAGTGTAATATGAGGAAGTTATGTTTTTAAATTTTGAGACACAGCATATGAGTTTGACACAAAATAATATACTGTTTCCTGACTGCTTTGGGATAAGGTTTATCAATAATAAAAAGATGTTAAATCTTGACATACTTTTTTAAATAATAGCAATTTTTAAAATTATCTTTTCCATTTTTTGCATATTTGTCTAATGACTTTATGTAAAGCAATTTGAATGATTAGGATCCATAATTATTTATATATATATATATATATTGCAATTGGAGCATAGTCTAGATTAAGTGATTTGCTCAGGGATAAACAATGAATCAGTGGCAGGAATTAAATCAGAAAAATTATAGGCTATGGTCTAGTGCTTTGGATACCATACTGCCAACCTATAAAATGCTGTGCATTGCTTTTTCAATTGATTTTTTTTTCACTTCGTAAATTAGTTTCAGCATTTAGTAATAGGAACAGGCCCAGTACACTGTAGCAGTCCATCACAGCTTTATTATTTATGTGAGGTTTTCATTTGTCACTTATCTTATACTTATTACGTTTTAAATTTTGCCCAGTTTGAATTGTAGTGATTTTGGTGTCTCTGTGCTGTTGGCTAATCCATCTAATTTTGTTTCACCTGCAGTTTTAACAATATTTTTACAGTTTAAAGAGCAATAGCAGCAGCATTAATACATCCAGAAATACTCTTTTGACCATAGATGATTAACCCAAAAATTCTGAAATCAATCTGAATGTTTTCTGTAACAGTGCACCTTCTATCACCACCTGTTTTTATTCTGCTGACTTACCACCCATAAGGTCCGTCCACCTACTCATTCATTTTTCCAGCCATCCATCTACATCTAAGAATTGTAAGAATTACAATTTCTTTACAATGATTAGGATCCATAAATATATTTTTATTTTTATATATATATATATATATATATAGTTTAACTAGAGCACAATTAAAGTGATTTGCTCAGGTAAACACAGTGGGAAGTATTAAATCAGAAACATTATATGTTATAATCTAGTCAATACAGTAGATTAAAATTGACTTAAATCAATTTTAAGGTCTTCTGATATTGAAGAAGAAAGAAACAAAATTCCAGTCTACAGATTTCTGAGACAATAATGGTTTAAGTCCTATGGTTATATTGAAAAAAACAGTCCACAATCTGTCCCTTCTTGCTCAATTGTTCACACAGCCCCCCCGGGTATTCTACAAGGTGCTATGGTACAGCAGAATGCAATAATAGACTAACGTTACATTTGTCATTTGTGATGACCCATTCATTCTAGGGGCAGTTCCCATTTGAATATTTGATCAAAACAGCAATGACTTCAAGGGCCATAAGAGGAGAAGAGAAAAAAAAATAAAACCAAAGACAAGCAAAAAATGGCTATATTTATTAGGTTCTATGTGATAACTCAATCATAGCTGTAACAACTTTATGCTAAAATAATATGCATTCAACCTTGATTTAAATACTAAAATTAATGGAGCTTCTCTAGTACTGGTAGGTAGGTCATTCCAGAGCATGACTGTAATGTCTGTGCATTGTTTCTAAACATGGTGAAAAGCAAACAACTCCATTCTTTGAGAAAATGAATCTTCACCAAGTATAGTCCCTCATGAGCTTCTTACAAATTGATAATATTGCCGTATTATAGTGCATAGACCTAAAATGTAGACTTATGAGTAAAACTGTGCTTAAGGAGGAGTTATATGGTGAGATTAGTTGTCATTCATGTCGTGTACACCAAGACAAGTGAACTCATCTGGTGTGCTTGCTATGTTGGGAACTCATTGTGCTGGCATAGTATAGCACATTCATCATACAGTAATTTTTTATCCCCTAGAAATAGTGGAAACTGCCAAAATGGCAGTGCCACTATCTTCATGGTATGAGTGGCCAGTGACCTATGAATAGTTTGAAGAACATAGCATTGATATAAACTATGTACAATAGGCCAGTTACAGATCTCGGCCTAATTAAAAACTTATTGACATTCTGGTACATGCTGAGAAAAATCTAATTTCTCCAGTTTAGAAATTGAGGTGGCAAATGTGTTGACGAAAAGATTACTGTCAAGGTTAACACCTGTGTTTTATGTGGATTTGTAAAAACTAAATTTGAAACCCTCTAGTAATTATTGATGTTACTGTCTTGCTATTTACAGAATTAGTACCCAGTAAAAGTATTTCTGTGTGCTACTGTTACACAGTAGCATTGCTCCCTCAGCGACCAAATGGTTTTATCTTTCGTGTACTTGTTAAAAAATAACCTTGAATGGAGTAAAATTTCTCTTCTTGTTTTTGTATTTTCTTAGAACTTTGTAGATTGCTGACTTGCTTGGCATATCCATTGGGCAGGTGCTGTTCACTGCACACCCTACTAATTTATTAGTGTTGCAGTAACTAAGGGGTTAATGTGGCTTAGAAATAGTTACATTAAATGCAGGTAGATGTGGAGTTCAGAGTTTTAACCTGTTTACCAAGGTATTGAAATTTATAAATTGGCTTATCCATGACATATTGTAATTTATTTTTAGAATGTTTAAACTGTGAAGGGAGGCAGATATGTTAAGTAAAAGTGAAGAACCTTTGGCATAAAACATCTCTCACCCCTTCTATTCATATGGTAGATTCCTAACATAATTTATATTTACAGTATGTTGCATTTCTTCAGTAAAGTCAGGCAGAGACCATTATGGAGGAACAGCTATGGAGGAGTGAGATTTATTTCTGTTTAAAATGGCATTTTTGGTGAGCCAAGTATTAATGATAGGCAGACTTTGTTACAATGCATTGAATACGATATTTAAATAAGTGTCAATTCTTTATAAAATGAAATTTTTCACTATATACTCACTGAGAAAATTATTAGGAACACATGTACACCTGCTTATCCATGCAATTATCTGATCAGCTAATCATGTGGCGGCAGCACAATGCATGAACTCATGCAGATACAAGTTAGCAGCTTCAGATAATGTTCACATCACTCCGGAATGGGGAAAAAATGTGATCTCTGTGATTTGGACTGTAGTACAATTTTTGATTTGTTGGTTTGAGTATTTCAGTAACCACTGATCTCCAGGGATTTTTTCACTCAAAAAAGTGTCTAGAGTTTACTCTGAATGGACAGAAAAACAAAAAAAACATCAATTGAATGTCAGTTCTGTTGACAGAAACACCTTGTTGATGAGCCAAGTCAAAGGAGAATGGCCAGACAGGTTCAAGCTGACAGAAAGACTACAGTAATTGACTTAACCAATCTGGACAACTGTGGCAACCGAAAAGCATCTCAGAATGTACAGCACATTGAACCTTGAGGCAGATGGAGTACAACAGCAGAAGACCACATCAGGTTCCATTCCTGTCAGCCAAGAACAGAAAGCTGAGGCTGCAGTGGGCACATGCTCGCCAAAACTGGATAAATGAAATGTAGAAAAATGTGGCCAGGTTTGATAAATATTGATTTTTGTTGAGGTACACAGAAATTAGGTCAGAATTTGGTGCCATCAGCATGAATCCATATACCCAGCCTAGCCTGTCTTGTGTCAACAGTCCAGGCTGGCGGTGTGGGAAATTTTTTCTTGGCACACTTTGGACCCATTAATACCAATCATTCAAGACTTAAATGTCCTGGCCTGTTGAGTATTATTGCTGACCATGAGTATCCCTTTATGGCCACAATTTACCCATCTTCCAATGTTTACTGCCAGCATGATAATGCACCATGTCACACAGCAAAAGTTGTCTCAAACTGGATTCATGAACATGACAATAAGTTGTTTTTCAATTGACTCCCCAGTCACCAGCTCTGAGTACACCTTTGGGATGTAGTAGAATGGGAGACAAGAAGCATGGATGTTCAGCTGACAAATCTGCAGAAATTATGTGATGTAGTCATGTCAGCATGGAACACAACCTCAAATGCATGTTTCTAACATCTTGTGGAATCCATACCACAAAGAACTAAGGATATTTTGAGATCAAAAGTAGGCCCTACCTGCTTATTAGTATTAGTATACAGTTCATAATAATTTGCTCAGTGAGTGTATATTATGTCTTCATTTTATGCCGACCTATAGCAACTGCCTTCTGTCAAGTACTGAATACAAGACATTTCATATTGCTAAAGATAGGAATTTTAAGGTTATTGGTATGGCATAGATTAGCAGCACTTTGGCTTATAAGTTACCAGTGATGATGGCAGGAGCATAAATGGGGTGAACTTCACACTAATTACTGAATTAATTTTCCTAACCAACTTCTTTCAGTGCAATCACAGGCTGCTAAAGCATAAGTTGCAGCAAGGAAAAAAGTTAGATGGGGCATGAGAACAAAAGTAAGTTTTTTGTTTTTTTTTGTTTTTTTCTGCAAGTGTCTAAAAGAAAGATGATAGCTTTGGGACTGTATTGTATATTTGTGTGTATGTGTGTGTATATATAAAAGACATATTGTGAGATATGGCCGGCCATTCATCCTGGCCAATACCCCCAGGCCGCCAGATGGAGCCCTCCTTGCAGCATGGACGTGCTCCAAATGCTAGCAGGGAATTATGGACAATGGAGTTTTTATGCACAGCCCTGCTGGCTACCATGGGAGCCGCCAGGAGTCGCTTCAGGGAGGCACAAGGATGTGTATGTTCCCTATAACCCAGAAGTACGTCTTAGTCACAGCGACAGAGGGAATGACGTACTTCCAAGATGGAAAAAAGGAGAAGTTTTTACCTGACCCGGAAGTGATAGAAAGTCACATGGACTGAGGGACAGAAACACTTCCCGCTCATGGACTATAAAAGGATTATGGGAAACCCCAGAAGATTGAGCTGAGTTGGGAGGCAGGGTGGCTAAGCGTCTGGGAGTGGAGGATTGTTATTACTGAATATTGTTTATTGAGAGTTGTGGAGTGGAGAGTGCTTTGTGCACATTATTATTATTAATAAAGTCATTTTGGACTTTTATCTGGTGTCTGACGTGGTGTCTGAGGGTTCAAGGGAGCGAGAGCGCCCCTATCTGTCACAATATATATATATATATATATATCTCAAGATTAGGTGGGCTTGACAATGTTATGATACGTACGTACGTACATACAAATATACAGTGCATTCCCAAAGCTATCCTCTTTCTTTTAGACACTTGCAGAAAAAGAAAAAAAATCTTACTTTTGTTGTCATGTCCCATCCAACTTTTTCCTTTATAATATACACACACACATACTAACAGGAAGTTAGTATGGGCATGTAGCATGAGACCATGGAGAGGCTGCCAAGGAATATGTAAGTGACAAGGCGCTGAAGGCCTTCTTTTAAAGATATTTATATAAATAAGCGTCATTAGGGAGAAATAGCTCCTGTAGTGAAGCGCTTGAGACTGTGATTCTCCAAGAACTGTTCACTTAACTCTCTCCCTTAAGTGTCGGAAGACAGTTAGGCTAAGATCTCTTATAATTGCATTGCCCTTCAACTGTGTGTCAGAGCTCAGGGGAGAAGTGTAACCAGAGAACACTTTGTATGGTATCCTCTGACCTTGTTCTTTAAGTAGCTGGTGTTTTTGTAATTTATGGGTATAAAGAGAGTATCATTGGTAGCAAGACTGTGTAAAAAGTTAAAAGGTGAAATCTGGAAAGTGTGTGGCTTTATGAGAAATAGACAGTCCAGACTTACTGCTTTGTGTTTAGTTAAGTGAAGTATGGACACAAGGATTTCTTTTGCTTTGGCTTTTTTTACTGTATATTCTTTGACATATTGTGTTATTTTTTTCTTTGTTGTTTTAATATAATGTATTATTTTTATATATGAACTGTTGTAATGCATTGTTATTTTGGATTAGAAGTACATGTGTGGGCACTTTGCTACTACAGTATGTAATATGAAGGAGTGCCTAGCTGGTAGGAGTCTGCCAGGAGCAAGTGGGAAATCTTAAGTAATAGCTTCAGGGAAGGAGTAAAGCCGATATCACATCAGCAGAAGCCCTTCTGGTGTGTGTGTGTCTGTGTCTGTGTGTGAATGCTACACTCTAGGCAGTGCAATAGACACGCATCATCAGTACCCAGGAGAGAGAGGGGGGGAGATGCAGGTTAGATAGAGGCATGCCATGCTCCTTCAAAACAATAGAAGGCAATTGACACAGCAGTGTAGGGCCAGTACTCCCTGTCTAGAAGGAGCAGGCTTGCTCTATCTTGTAAGCATGTGCTGGTACCTTTATGGTAAAGAAAACCCTTGGGACCACCAAAGGTTCAGGAGATTTCATGAGAGGACTGGAATGATCAGCAGCATGAGTAACTCCTGGAGAGAATTCCTGTTATAGGTGCATTTTAATCCAAGATGGTTGTTCTTAACCCTGGAAGTGATTCTGGAGCTTGGCCCAGAAGCAAACTTGGGATGGGCTTTAAAAGCTGTCTCAAACTTTGACTTGTAGAGCTTAGAGTCAGAAAGTTTAAAATTTAGAGAGAGAGACGAAAGTAAAAGGTGAGAGGGAGAGAATGTATATTTTCCTTTTGAAAGTTATTGTATTATAAATTAAAACTGCAGTTAAAAAGTATCGATAAGCTTTTTAGACTATTCATGGTATGTTTCATATTTTTAGTTTCCACATCTTCCAACTTCCACATCTATCTCAATCAGCCTGTGTGTCCATCTAGGTTCCTTCAGAAATATCTACTATATTCTAATCTTCTAATTTAAATACATTTTAAAAGCTTTCAGACCTTAATGAACACTGTTTTGTCATTTTCCCAGAGAAATATATAATGTGTATTGTAAAAGTATTCAATTTATGATTAATTTTAATGTTTCAATTATCTGCAGAATGACTGGTTTAGTCGACAGTGGAGGAACCATACAGATGTGCTGGTAATTTCTTTTTCTTTTCTTCTAGTAGGGGGGTTTTAGCTGCCCAGGTTCAAATCATGTTTTTAAATCATATGGATGCTTCCTTTACAGACGTTCAGTCACTCAGTCTTCATAGGTTTATAGGGTAATTATTGGCTAGTGTACAGAAGACTTGTGGAATTCTTATTTGCACATGCAATATGCCACTGTTCCCTGGCACCACGATTAGTGGTCCTTACCTGAAAAATCTCATAATTATATTAATATTGACATATTTACTAAGTACAGTGAAATTCTTACTTGCATGCCTGACCAACATACAAAATGTTGCGACTCTATGACACTGAACATATTAAATACATAGGTACATTTTAATTAGTAGAAAACACAGGTCAGCTCACCTAATGTATTCCTTACCCCCATTTTTATGTTCCCGTAACCAGAAACCTTGTGGAGAAAAAAAAAAAACCTCTGAGAAAAGCTACAGTATAGTCAAGTTATTATACTATATACAGTATAAGAAAGATATAAAGTAGGTAATAGTATGCTTGTTAAAAAAATAAAGTAATTGAACAGTATAAATTGCAGTTAAAGAGCATGGAATTTATGGAAACATGAATGATTATCACAACAGTACAGCTCAGAAAATACATGGTGAGGAGAAACTTGGTTATGAAATATTTTAATACTTGAAAGTATCATGAGAGGGAGCTATATTTTTTCAGGTTTCACAATATTTTTATATTTTATGTAACTATGAGAGCAGCTATACCAATTTACCTTTTTAAATACTTATCTGCATTATTTGGGATGTGACATTAATACTGTGTAAGATAATAAAGTGTTTCATTAAAAAGTACATGTTTGTCACATGTTTACATTATTTGAAGTAAGGAAAATTGGTTTCTGATTACATTTAGAAATCTTTTATTGTATTTATATTTTGAAGAAATTTTTTAAGTAGATGGATTTGTGATGTTGAAGGAATTAGGGTCTTGTGTGAGATTTAGGTTAAGAATCTTAATTTTCATTAATATAACACAGCAGTGAAAATTCACCCTGCAATATCTGAGGATAAAACTGAATTTTTTAGTAGTTTTCTGCTTATACATTTATGGGAAGAGCAAGGGGAAAATAATATGACATATTTAAAAGTGGGATCGATTTGCTGTCACTTGTCACACTGTCTATATTGCTTTACAAAATGGATGTGCTTACAAAGCTAACTTTACTAGATTTAGGACAGATATTAATTTGCCCTTAAGTGTTTGCAAAGGTTTTAAACTAACGACAAGTACATGAGGTTAAAGTAAGTAGAAATTATAAGTGATTTCATTTCTGATTTGTAAAAATTAATTGTGAAGCACAGTACATGGATTAATATCATCTTACTGTATAAAATCTTGGCAATTAGAGGACCATATTGCTGCAACAGTCCCCATATGTGACACAGTAAATGTCACAGTTGGGATGCCTAAAATGTGTAAATCCATTTAAAAACTGAAAAGTAAAAACACTGAATCTGTTCCCCTGTATACATAAACACATAATGTGTATCACTTGCATAACTATTTGATATGTGTAGAAAAAGTAAAAAATATTGCCTTTTCATCATTGTACTTTGAGCATTAAAGAGCCTAAATAACTGGCATCCTGTCCAGGGTTTGTTCCTGCCTTGCCCCCATACTAGCTGGGATAGGCTCCAGCTGACCCCTGTGAACCTGTTCAGGACTAAGCGGGTTGAAAAATGACTGACTATAGATACAGTGGATCACTAGGATTAAAAAATGTGTGTGATTCATAGGAATTAACAAAGTTCTTCTTGCTTTTGTCTTGCGTTTGCTGCAAATTGTACAGGATGACCCTTGTGAGCAGGAAAGTCATGATGAGAGAGAAAGTCACGATGAACAGGAAAGTCATGATGAGTATGTGAAGACTACAAAGCAGAAACTGGTAAGTGAAACACAGGGTATGGTTTTGGAGTCGTGCTAAACTACCAAGACTTGCCATAACATTATATTTGTTCTTGAACCACACAATCAAGTGTCGTCCCCTCCTCCAGAAAATGCTTATCTTATTTTAAACTTTTATGGTTTTGATTGTTGTTTATGTATCTTTCTAAGTATAAAAGTTAAAAAAAAAAAATCTGAAGCTGATCTCTTTTGAATTCTGGCTATGTAGGTCAGCTAGATAATGTCTGCTATATGGGTGGCATGGCACAGTAGTTTGTGCTGCTGCTTCAGTTTCAGGGACCTAGGGTTGAATCCTGGGACAAACAGGTATGACCTCTGAGAAGAGATTGAAGCAGTTGAACCCTTTCAGTTTAAGAAAACCATGATTATGAGGGGACATAATTGAAGTTTATAAATTATAAAATTAGTACAGTACACTTCCATTCTTACTTTAAAATAAACTGTGCAAGAAGAACATGGTTGGAAACTTATTAAAGGTAGATTGCAATCAAATGTTAGTACGTTTTTCTTCACGAACAGAATCATAGACACTTGGAATAAATTACCAAGTCATGCAGTGAAGAGCAGGAGTTTAGGGACCTTCCGATTTTGACTTGAAGTTATTTTGGACAATGTAAATGAATAGAATGAGTGAGCTTGTTGGGCTGAATTCCATTAAAGTTATATCCTGACTACTTTATGTGTGGTGGTTTCACATTCCATTTTTGTATAGGTTTTTCTCACCCTATGTGGCTGAGACTCTTGTCCGCACACAGCTAAAATAGATTAAGTTTGTTCAAGATTGGATGGAGTAGATGATGAAAATTGCTATACATTTGTTTGGCTGAGGGAGGTCTTACAAATGACCACCATATCATAGTCATGGTTTTAAGCTATTTTTAAATTTGTTTTTGAACTTGTTTGGTTCCTTTCTTTGAAATTATGGTGTGTTTTGTATTGCTTTGTCAAAGATATTGTTGCACAAGCACTCAAGAATTACAAGCACTCATTCTCGCATTACGTTGTAGATAGCAAACAATTCATCAAGTAAAATTTGCTGCTATCAGAGCAGTTTTTTAATTTTAAAGTGAAATTACCCTAAGTTCTTGTCAATAAGCCGCGGCTTATCTAAGGAAAAAAGTTGTGAAAATGAAAAAATAGAATATCGGCTTATACATAAGTCCGGCTTATACATCCATCGCGGGGGTTGCATTCCAGAGCCACCCGCGAAATAAGAATATCCGCGAAGTAGAAACCATATGTTTATATGGTTATTTTTATATTGTCATGCTTGGGTCACAGATTTGCGCAGAAACACAGGAGGTTGTAGAGAGACAGGAACGTTATTCAAACACTGCAAACAAACATTTGTCTCTTTTTCAAAAGTTTAAACTGTGCTTCATGACAAGACAGAGATGACAGTTCTGTCTCACAATTAAAAGAATGCAAACATATCTTCCTTTTCAAAGGAGTGCAAAGCAAGCAGTCAAAAAAAAAATCAATAGGGTTTTTTGGCTTTTAAGTATGCGAAGCACCGCCGGTACAAAGCTGTTGAAGGCGGCAGCTCACACCCCCTCTGTCAGGAGCAGGAAGAGAGAGGAAGAGAGAGAGAGATAGAGAGAGACAGATAAAAAAAATCAATACGTGCCCTTTGAGCTTTTAAGTATGCGAAGCTCCGTGCAGCATTTCTTTCAGGAAGCAGCTGCACACAGCCCCCCCTGCTCACACCCCCCTACGTCAGCGCAAGAGAGAGAGAGAGAGAGAGAGAGAAAGTAAGCTGGATAGCTTCTCAGCCATCTGCCAATAGCGTCCCTTGTATGAAATCAACTGGGCAAACCAACTGGGGAAGCATGTACCAGAAATTAAAAGACCCATTGTCCGCAGAAATCCGCGATATATATTTAAATATGCTTACATATAAAATCACAATTTAAATGACCGCTACGCGCTCGTGTTGACTCGGCGACGCCCAGAGCAGAAAGAACGCGCTCCGGCCGCTCCAACCGCGCCATGCGGGGAGTGAGAGAGACGGCAATATCTCACACTCTCTCCCCCCTTAAAGAAATTAAATGGGCGCGAGTGAGACCACTGACCTCCCTCCCTTCTATTAGTTATAGGTTATAGTACGTTCGGCTTATCCATGAGTCCGGCTTATCTATGATACGATTTTATTTTAAAAATTCGTATGATTTTTGGTCTCCGGCTAATACATGAGTCCGGCTTATAGACAAGAACTTAGGGTAACTAAAAACCACAAGGGTTACGATTACCTCCTCTCAATTTAGAGGAATGTCAATACCTACAGAATCCTTAGTGTAAGGTTTTGTAATAAAAAAAGAAAATGACTGGAGAAAGCTACAGCACACAAAGAGCACCCACTTAAACATGGAAGTTTCCATGTGTAAAGTTGACCTATACAGTGTCAGGACCAAGATTTATTTCAAGGATTGTGGAGTTGTGAGCCAGCAGGGTTACTCACTGGGCCACTCTGCTTTCCTCCATTTTTGCTACTATAATATAATCTAGTGTGGGGGAATATGGGTACATATTGGAATGTGTCCTGCATTGCACTGGCATCATCACCCAGTTTGCATTGCTTAGATGCTACTGGAACAGACTTTCGATCTATGTGACCCCATATTGGACTTACAGGGTTCAGAATTTTTTTTTTTAAGTGCATAGAAGAATTTAAAGAAAATATTAAGTAAAACACAATGTTTTTCCATGTTATGTCTCCACCACATTTTAAAGTGTTTGAGTTGAAAGGCCTGAGTACATTTGAGTTAATCTAATGATCAATTCATATTTTATTTTATGGCACCTGTCATCATGATCACCACCATAAAACAGCTTGTAAAGCAATTAAGCGTATAATGTAAAGCACTTACGTATAACAATACATAAATTAGCATTGCAAACGTTTGAAATTGTCCAGAATTTTCTTTTTTAAATACTGATACTTTTTTATCAAGGTACCAGTAAATTGATTTGAAAATAGACTTTATTAATGTTGCAAATGGTTGTTCTGGACATTTTTGAACCCAAAATTAAACTTTAGGAATGCCAATACCTTGCAACCCAAGGAAAGATAATTGACTTCTTTTATTGAACAGAATAACAGGATTCAGCTGTGCTATCACAATTGCTATTATAACCAAATTAGCATTTAAAAATGATTAATTGAGCATGAACTTAGAGAGTTCACCATTAGGACACTACAATTTTAAGCAGTGGTATTTGCAGCATTAGTCATGTCTTGAATAATGTTACAGTGATTACAAAAGTATCAATTTCATGTTTAGGTAATTCCAAGCTTTTTAACACTAGTGTGTATATTTTTTCATCTTAAAAGTCATTTACCCAATTCTAACTCTAAGTCAGTGGTTCTGAACCTGTGACAAAAAAGGGGACGCGAATGTTGCCATATGTGGCGTAATTTCGCTATTCGTAGGGAAATTTTAAACTTGTAGCGTGTATCGGCAGCAAAAAATATAGGAATACATTTTATTAGGGTTTCAAAAAAAAGGTGGGCGCAATTAAAACTGTTATGAAAACTCGGGTTGTAAATACTTAAAGGTTGAGAAACGCTGCTCTAAGTCATTTACTGTAATACCTGTAATACTGTATGTTATAATGCTATTTGAGTTTTACCTTCTATAATAAATATGTATAAATCTTCCTCTTTTATAAAGTGTGGTTTTGTTATGTAAACAAATTAAAGATGTTGCTAATATTTTAAACTTTTTATTTTCAGCCTAAGTGGTTCAAAAGAATGTGGAAAAGCTGCATGCGAACATCGGTAATATTCATTTAGCAACTTTTCTTATTTTTATAAAATATTTTTAACTTTAAAATATTTTATAACTTGTGTTTATACTTTGTAATTAATCTTTTTCATTTGTTGTTATAATGTGTTATAGAGGAGTTATTACAATTTAGAACATAGATTAATATTAATTAAATACCTTGTGTCTTTTTACTGATTGTTTCAGGGTTTAGAGTGTTTTTCAGTTTTATGTTATAATTTGGAAATCAAACTGAACCAAGCAAGGTGCCAAAAAAAGAAACCACTTTTGCATGGTCAAAAATAAAATTTTTGTTGTATTTTACCGCTCTGATGAAAAAACTCTGGTACAATTAGTAGGATGTATTGTTGCAGCACAATGGTTATTACTGCTGCTTCACAGCTGTAAGAATGCAGATTTGATTTTCAACCCAGTCACAGTGCACATTCTCCCTGTGTCCACACATCCTTCCACACCCCAAAGATGCACAGGTTAATTGTTGTGTCTAAATAAGCCTGATAAGAGTGTTTGTGTGTGCTGTAGAGGACCACCAAACCATATGAGCTTGTTGATCAGCTGCTGCCAGATGCTTCTAGGATCCTAAATTGGACAGAAAATTCGAGGAAATAGATAAGGACAATGTTAGTAATGTTAAGGAAAAACAAGAAGCATTAGAAATTGGAATAGTAACCTTAGTGAATGCATTTCACACAACAACATTAGTTTCTTCTTCTTATTGTATGTTTGGCAGATGCCTTTATCTCAGGTCTAATGTTATGTATTGCTCAGTTATTTTCTGTAGTAGTCTGCATTTCTCTCTGATCGGAGTAGGCACTACATGCTGGACAGATGGGTCAGAAAGTAGGCGGCTTAAAGAGGTGAGCCCTCTCAATGCCCCATTGACCGTTTATTTGGTTTTGAATTTGTGTATCGCCACACATTCATTTTGTTCCTTATCAGTATTCTAGACAAGTAATGTGACCCATTGGCTTAGATATTGGAATGTAAACCACCAGATTGTCTGTTTATTTCCTATCACTAGCTCACCTCATGCTATTGATCAAGTAGCTTAAGCTACTTGTGCTTACATTGTAAAAAATATATGGAAACAATTCATGGATAGCACCATACTTGTAAAATGTCATTGAATATTGTTCACTATTCTAATGAGCTATATTAATATCCATCCATCCATCCATCCATTTTCCAACCCGCTGAATCCGAACACAGGGTCACGGGGGTCTGCTGGAGCCAATCCCAGCCAACACAGGGCACAAGGCAGGGAACCAATCCTGGGCAGGGTGCCAACCCACCGCAGGACACACACAAACACACCCACACACCAAGCACACACTAGGGCCAATTTAGAATCGCCAATCCACCTAACCTGCATGTCTTTGGACTGTGGGAGGAAACCGGAGCGCCCGGAGGAAACCCACGCAGACACGGGGAGAACATGCAAACTCCACGCAGGGAGGACCCGGGAAGCGAACCCAGGTCCCCAGGTCTCCCAACTGCGAGGCAGCAGCGCTACCCACTGCGCCACCGTGCCGCCCATATTAATATCTATCTTTGTTTATATATACCAGTTTTTTGTTCCTTTGTTCCTCAGAATATATAATGTAGTTTGGGTTTTCTGTTTTTCTGGTGTAAAGATATTATGATCTAGATCATTTCCTTTTACAAGTGGCAAAATGGTGTAGCAGGTAGTGTTGGCACCTAGCAGCTTTTGGGTCTGGTTCCAGTTTACAAATAAAGTCCTTGTCTTTGAGGTTTGCAAGCTTTTTCTCCTTTTCCCTCCTAATTACTAAACACAAGAAGTGGGCTTTATTAATATCTCAGAATTGCCCTGATGAGAATGAGTTTGCCCTATAATGCATTTTCAACATCTGTTATGAGGCTGGTTTGAGTACATTGCTGCTAAGAGATATGTGCCAACTCTACACTACTACACTGTCTTGATTTAGATGAGCATATGAGAAAACGTGTCGGTAAGAGACATAACAGTGCTTATTTAAAACATTAATAAATTGTATTTATTACAGAATGTAATAATAAGCTGCCACCTGTAAAAGGATATGACCAAGATATTGCCAGTTTTCATTTGGAACTGTCACAGGTATGTGTAAAATGGTGGAATATGTAAAATGGTGTAATGCAAATGTCTTTTGTTGGGTCTTTCTGAGGCATTGACTTTTACAAATGAATGTTGGATATGTGTCATGCATATTGTGTGATTGCGTAACACAGAGGAACTATATAAGAATGAGCAGAGCAGACTCTTTTTTTTTTTTTTTTTTTTTGAAATTGTGCTGTCTTAACCTGGAAAGTGGCATTCCTTACATTTTCTATAACTCTTGGTGATTGCAATTGTGTTGTGAGGACCACTGGATCAACAAGCTGATTAAGAAGGCAACTTAGGGATGCACTCTTGATCCACTGATGTAGTAGCAAAAGAGGGAGTGAACAAAATGTGCCATTATGGAGGATGTTGCACATCCACCTTCTGACCTACTAGAACTGAGGACTTTCAGCCAATGAATTATTTAGCAGAAGCGTATCAAGAAATTCTACTGGTGCTTCTTTATACCAATGGCAGTATCTTCTTCTATAATACGTTACCGTGGCTGTTCATTTGTCTGTCCAGGATTTTAAATCACCTGTAGCTCGCAAACCGCTTCACCTATTGACTTGAAATTTGGTACACATATACTACGTGACGTCTACTATCCGGTTTCAAGGTGATGATTGTATTACTCTTTTTATTTTTATTTAATTTTATTGCAGAACCAACTCTCTGCAGCACGCAACAGGGTGGCCGTGCGGCACATGCATACGGGCGTCGTTCTCATTCCCTACCACCTTCGCTAATTATTCTTGAGGCAGATTGAAGACTTAAGTGGCAGATTAAGTGAAAGGTTAAAGAAAACGTACTAAGTAATTGCAACACAAAAACTAACTTAATCAGTTTTAACGCGAAAAGATGCCGACGAAAGAAGAGGAGCATTGGGCCGCTAGGGTGGAGAAAAGAAGAGCAGCTCAGGAAGCAACATGCACATCAACCTCTGAGCAAATGAATGCTAAGCGTACAGAGAAAGAGGATGAAAACTAGGAATGCTCAAGCCAAGTGTATTCACTGCACATTATCATGCAGTGTGCTGTTACTGATCCTTTATAATACCTTACTGTGACTGTTGTCTTATCTCTGGCCAAGTCAGACATTTTTCTTTATTTTTAATATTTCTGGTGTTTATTTAAGGGCTGTTGTTTATGTATTGAGCTAAATATGTCCATCTCTCTACCTATCAATCCATCCATCAATCCCTTTCAGACATGCAAACTATCATTGTTATTTTCCTAGGCCAGTGTCTAATTATGATTTGCAGCGATTAGTTCCAAAATGTTAATGAATAATCATGTCAAAGATTTAGAATATTTTGACAGTGTTAATGTGAGTAAACCAATATTATGAAATGCAAGTGAGAATTGTATATTATTCTGAGGTTCGCTTAAGCCTTTTCTTAGTGAATGCTGAACTAAATTTGTTTACAAGCCTAGTTGCTTAGGAAATGACTTGAAAACTGGACAGACCCTAGAATAGGAGAAATTCTTAGTTTTAGAGTAGGAGCAAATTGCTAAACTCTGCTTCTACAGGATGTAGCCATGTGGTATGTACCTCACCGCCAGATCTGTGCTAGCAAGTTTCAATTTAATTTTGTATAGCAGTGTGCACTGACTGCAGTCTCAGTGAGCTAATACACAAATTTACAGCTCTAATACACTAGCAGTAAGTTATAAAATCTTATACAATTTATATATCGTCTAAAAAATTTATTTAAGCACACAGTAAACCAAGTGATCTCGATGATTAATATAAACAAATGTGGCAATATAACCTCTGTTAATACTGAAATTAACGTGTTGGCAGTTGATAAGATGAAAATCAAAAACCCAGTTAACAGGATTTCTGCAGAAAATATACCTCTGGGTGTCATTGATTAGGTATAACAGACAAACTCACAGCTTTAAGCCAACTAGCCATTCTTCTTCTCGTGGGTTGCTACAAGGTAGTTCATTAAGGTGTTTGTTATTTATTTATTTTTTTCTCCACTTCTTCAGTGACCTTATTATCACTGCCAAACCTTTTTCCACTGATGGCTCCAAAGAAGTGGACATTTGAAAAATGTAATTGTATATTGAAGAATGATTTTAGCAACATTTTTGTGAGATTGAACTCAACTCAAACATTGTGAATGTACTGATTTAAGTTAATGGCTTGATCGTGTGCTTTATTATCTACCGTATGAATTTCCCTACCAAAAAATATCATTAAACAACTTCTGAGAAGAAGCTCAACATTGCCATTCTTTTAGCCTCCATTTCATATATGTCATCATTAATAATGATCCAAGATTTGACCCTCAATCTCATAACGTAAGGGCAAATCTAATCACATCTGTTTTCACACATAGTTTGTTAGGTTTTGTGGAAGCCAGTAAGCATACATTTTTGAACATTCTAAGGCAAACAGGACAAGGTCATAATAATCAATATATATAATCTTCATTTGGATCTTGACCTTTGTTTGTCCGCGAATGAATTAGAAGAAGAAGCAATAGATGGCTGTAGAGAGACAACTAAAACATAGGCATTGCATTAAGAATCTCCTCCAGGCTTATACTACTGAAGACTGTAGTACTCCAGTCACACCTCAAAACACAGACATTCAAACTAAACAAATTGTTGTGCTTTAAATTAACTAACCCTTATATATAATCTTCATTTGGATCTTGATCTTTGTCCGCGAATTCCACGCATGTGTAGACCACCTTCCAGTTTAGTATGTTGTTGTTAATCACGGATGTCAACAATGTGCCGGAATAACGAAAGGGGTGGTGGACAGTGTTACGCTGGTTAGAGAATGAGATTGCCGAAGATAAAAGGTACGTGCCTACATAACATATGATTGAAAGAAAGACAGTGGGTAAAATGAATGACAACTTAAGAGCACGTTCCGGAAATTAATATTGTTACGTTGTAGCCGGCGAGTGCTGCGCGTCTCACAGTTGTACCCTGGCTTGCTCACATGTCAGTGAAGTGATCCCTATTTATGCTTTAAAGAGCCTGGATACCTATGTGTCCCCCTTTTATAACCATTGCTCCGTGTATATAGCCTTACTTTTTGGATTGCCACAAAGCAATCTCGAGATTGGAGGAAGGTTGAGAAGACATCGTGAGAGGAAATGACAGCGTCGTGAAAACGAGACGGACTGTGAACGGACAGAAGCAGAAATGCTCCTACATCACCACATAATTACTATTCGGACAGTGATTCCGAGTAGGCCGTTCCTGTCGAATCAATGTCCAAAGGTTTTGTTTTGTAATTTTGTTTCCCTTATAAAAAATCATAATGCTGTGCGACGAAGGGCCCAGTTCATGGCTGGCAGCCACGTTTAAACAGGGAGCCCTTCACAGACAACTTTAACACGCACAACGTAGTTGGGCGCACATGGCTAGTTATAGAATAATTTGCAGACATTTTCTATACTTTTTAACTTACATATAAAGTTTTGTACAGTTTTTTGGGCAACCCATAATCAATATCCCATGTAAAAGTGTAGATGGAATCATTCTGCATTAGAAGTGGAAATGGTGTTTTAGCCATTTCTGCAGCTGGTGAAAAAAACCAGCTACTCTTCATGAAATATAGGATACATAGGAAAAAACACTACACAAATAGTATATTCATAGCAAATGTGTCTGTCATGTGTACTTTGTGTTGGTCCATCCATCTGTTTGGCATCTTTCTATACAACATAGTCATAGAGACAAGAGCTTACCATGGGTGCTGCGAATACAAAGGGGAAGTGGGGGGTTAGTGAAACTGAACTGATTTTAAATGGTTATGTATCACTCACCTGGCAGAGATAGGGTTTTAGGAAGGTTTAACTATAGCAGGGGATGCCTAACATTCATGTGTAGCTCTGTTATTGCTCAATTTAGCAGTCATAATTTTTCTTATATTTTTAATGAATCCGTTTCATTTAAGTACATTGAGTACATGCTTTTTGTCATGGAAAATTGTTGTAGCAGAAGTTGTGTTGGCTATTCAACTATTAAACAACAGTAAAAATGATCGTGGCGTTGATGGTGATTATCCTTTCCATGCAATGTATTGGATGATATTGACCCAATATGCTAAATAAGCAAATCCCACAAAATTCTTGGAGTGTGTAACCATATTATTTATTAGGTTGAATATGTGAAATACATTTAGGAATTGTGTGTGATACTGACAAAAGACTCTAAGCCTTGCTAACACTGAATGGATTTAGTAGTGTCAATAAAGGATTGTTGGTTTTCATTTAGAGTTAGTGCCTCCATTTAATCTGAAACAGAGAGCTCTAAAATGAGTATTCTTACACAGATTCATGTACCAGTAATTAACCTATTGGTAAGTTTAAGAGATTCACTTTTAACTGTAATAACAAACCATTGCAGGACAAAAATGTGCTCTCTAACACCAGGCCAGTTTACAGTTAGCAGCCAACTCAACACTCATCTCTTTTGGATGGATGAGAAAATTTGAATACCATGAGAAAATAAATTGAAACATGGGGAGAATGTGCAGACACTATATAAATGCTTTCCCAATAACAACACTGCTTTCCCATATGGACTTTCTTTCCAAGCATCCACACATTTTGCAAAGAGTGACAGGAAACTGGCACTTCTTCTGGTTGCAACAGGTATAAGGCAGAACTGACCTGACACACTCATCTAATTGAGACTGATATAGAGTTGCCAAGTAATTGAACTTGGGTTATTGCTCCTATATGGAAGTTGCAGTAACAATTGAGCTACATAATTATAGCAACAGCAATAATAATAATTATAACAGTAGGAATAGTATTGATATTGTCCCATTTGCAGAGTATGGTGAAATTCTTGCTTGCAAGTCTGACCAAAATCCAACATATCACAAACAAAACTGTATGAAAAACAGAACTATGTTTAGCTTGTACAGATTTTTCCCTGGCACTGACCCTGGTTATAGCATAATCAAGCATCTTTTGTGGCTAAAGTGTTGTATTTTAAGCTTCAGATTTGCTTGTTTAAAGCCCACTTTAGACATGTTGTGTGACTTTACACTTGTCAGTTAACTTTCCATATGCATTTTTACAATTGGAACACAGACGATAACTGAACTATAATTGTGTAACAGCACTGCCAACATAACTGTGAGTTTTACCCTAAAAAGGAACTATATAGAATAGTGTGTGCTTACTTAACACTGCCAATAGCGGCATACAGTGCCCCCTGTGAAGTTATCAGATTTTTCTGTTGTACAACATTGAATCATGGTGGATTTCATTTGGCTTTTTTGACACTGATCACCAGAAAAAGATATCTGTGCAAAGTGGTCTGAATTTATTACAAGTATAAAACACAAAATAATTGATTACATAAATATTCAAGTCAGTATTTATTAGATGGTACCCATGACAGCCTCAGTCTGTGTCGACAGGTCTCGCCCTATGAGCTTTGCACTTCTGGACACTCTTTACAAAACTGCTGAATGCAATGCTGATTGGATCATGAGTCATCAGCCTTCCAATTCACAATTGGATTGAGATCCAGACTCTGACTTGGCTACTCCAAGACATTTAACATTGTTGTTTTGAAGCCATTCCTGTGTAGCTTTGACTTTATGTTTGGGCTCATTGTCTTGCTGGTAAACAAATCCCTAAAGGTGTAGCTTTCATGCAGACTGCATTAAGTTTTCCTCTGTTAAAATCATAGCTCTTACAGCACATTTAAAGTACTGGACCTCATTCAGGTTCAACTATTAAAAGTACCACCTTACTTTATCCTTAAAATCTGATTTTTGTTTAAATTGTAGATGGAGCGCCAGCCTTTATTCAGAAGAACCACCACTGCTTTGGTAAGAAACTTGTAATTTCCCTCTAAAATACAGAGTAACAACTAATGTAAAGTAAGAGTGGCTTTATAATTATTTGTCATGGGTCAGGTATTAAGAAGAACCTTTAATTTGTCTATCGATTAGATCATATTAGTGTGATTCACAACTTTATCACATTTTCTGGAACAACAGACCTGTCTCTTACATTGAGTGCTGTATATGATATGACTACTTAACTTGGAATTTCAACACTCTGCAATTCTCATGGTGCTCAGTATTTTCATTTCTTATATCATGGCTTTCACACACAAAATAGTTGTATTTAACAATTTGTTCTCCATCGCCTGTAATATCTAGCTAGATAAATAACCAGAAAAAATAGTATATAAAAATCTTCCAAGGGCAGTACCAGAAATAAAACATTTTGTGTAATTAATTCCACTAACACTCATTGTTTTTTTCTTTTCACCTTCCTTTTTGAGCATGAAGTAGGATGTGATAGATTGCTTTGAGTTCCCAAAAAGTGTTTTTTTTTTATTTATTGTTAATAAGTAATTGGTAAGAAACACACCCAATACAGAAACAGGATCTAAAATCTCAATCATATAATCAACAACCTGTTGTTCTGGTCTTTTTTTAGAACCAGGAGGGAATGTCTTCCCAGGAAGTTTTGGTGAAGGAAAATTCTGTGTGGGAGTGGGTGCATGCATTGCTGAAAGTAAAGGATCTTAACAAAAGTGTGAGACGGTAACTAAATCATTCATAAACATTCTAGCATCTCTCAGTAATTAAATGTCTTCAGTGTAAATTTTCAATCTATCCACCCATATAGATTACAAATCCTTTCTCCAGTACAACGTTGCAGTCTACATGGGCCTATTGTGGGACGAATAAGGCACATGGCAAAATCCCACCTATAGTGGAATGCCAGTCTATCGTAGGGCACATTCACTCATACCAAATCAACTTAATAGTCCTAAAATTGCCTCTTCTGGGATACTGGAACTTGAATGCCCTCAAATAAACCTCACCAGATCACATGGAATATATGAAATTCCACAGACAGTAATATGGAATGAAAATTAGTCCAGGTATGACAGTAAAATGTAATTAAACAATCTCCTCATAAAACAGAGCTCAGAAAAGTACTATAATAAATGATAGTAAACATTTTTAAAAATAGGAACCATGAATAGGAAACTATTACTGCATCCATGGGATTTTAGGCCAGAAGGTGATTGTACTTCACCCTCCTTGCTATTCTTGACATCTTGCACATGTGGGTAGTCCTCTCTGAACCATGATCCTTATCATTTCTCTAAGTGTAGCACTACAGTGCACTTACTGATGCTCATCCTGTCAGGATTGACTTGGTGAACCTACTATCCAACAAGAAGTTGGGAATGTGATTCTCATTACTGTCATTTATGGACATCAATTATTAATAGAAAGAACTGTGTAGAACACCACTGAACATCAGCCTATCACACTTTTCTCTTTTTCTGTTTAACTCAAGGCTTATAAATGGAATTAAAGACAATGACAAAAAATTGCTTGTTTTGGATAAGTTAAAGATGAACTTGACAGAAATTGAAAAGGTAAGAGCCCACACTTTATTCATGAATAAAAAATAACTCATTTGTTTGTTTGCTTGCAAGAGTTTAGTTGTCCTTGCCAAACTATTGCATTCCTACAAGGTGATAGTACATCATCATGTACCCAATTTTCCCTTTGTTCGAGCATCTTGGTTTAAAGGACATCTCCATCCAGAAATGGAATTTTTTTATATGTTACTTACACCATGTAGTTTGGAGTGTTTCCTCAGAAAAAATGTCAATCCCATGTTCTTGTGGAAGAAGGACACTCTTTTTGTTCTGAGATCACTGAAACACATCCCTCCTGCAAAGTCCTCAGCAGCTAGAACTGTCCCCAACATCAGTACCCGCAACCCTCTCTATTGGTAGAGTGAGATTACTGGACCGTTTCTCCTGACAAAGCTCTCGATAACCTCCTCCTTTACTGATGCTGCAACACTCCAGATACTGTCCCACACACTGTTCCTGTGGCAGCTGTCGTCTGTTCTCCTCTGCTCCCTCTCTCAGACTTGAATCATGCTGAAGCCCGGAACTCCCTCCATCAGCCAACGGTCCTGCTCCCTGGTCAACGAATCAGCTAGACTGATAATGTCTGTCCTGTCACTCTCATAATACCCATCTCCATTTCTCTCTCTCTCTCTCTCTCTTTCTCTCTCTCTCTCTCTATCTTCCTCCTCACTTACTCCATGTCCACTTTTTAAACTGTGACAACTCCAGTTGATGCCAATTTATTACTTGCCACCCCTACAGCAATTAAATAAATACAAGTGATCACACATGCTCACGTATGACCCGCTTGTTAGTAGTAGTTAAGCCAACAGGAAGTGTACTAAAAACCTTAAAAACAATAAATTTAATTTTTTTAAACACCCTGTGACATAACTGGTCACATTATGTTGATTTTTCTCCAAGAAGTGTATTTTTCTGCCCATATTGAAAATGTGTATTGGGTTAATTGGCAACTATAAATTGGCCCCATATGTGTGGGTGAGCGCACCCTGCAATGGACTGGCACCCCATTTAGAGCTATTTCTTTCTTTCTGTTTAATGCACCCGACATAAGCTTAGATTCTCATTAATCATTACTGCATTAAGTGGGTTTTTGTAACTGATTATTGAATGGATTTATTGCATCATCAGAAATAAACACCACTGTAGATATAAAAGCTGTGACCCTGAAAAGGTAACATATTTTGAAGATACAGTATTGTAAGTCAATATACATATTGGAGTGCAAAGATAACAAGGGGCAACTTAGATGTAAAATAAACTTTAAGATTTTGCCTATTAATATGAGATATTGTTCACTTAATCTCTGAAATTATGTATGCCAAACTACAAAGCACAAAAACTGTCAGTAAGTATAGTTGCTTGTCAATTTTTTTTAATTAATTATCTTCTTAGATGCTGTAATATGTTATTAAAACTTCATGTATATAACAGAGCCTGGAGGATAAACCTGACTCCGACTGTCATTATCTTATGTATACTTGTTCAGCTGAAATAGTATGTTTCTGTTGCAGGAAATATGTAGTCTGAAAGGTGTACATAGAGGAGAATGTATAGATTCTGATGATGTAAATGTAGAACAACCTAATAAGGAGGGTACAAAATTGAGATTGCCTTCTATCAGCAGCTTGAGGAAAGATACAGGTAACTTGTAAAGGGCTGCCTCATCTGTTCAGAGGTGTCTTAATCAGGATCCTCTCATACAGTTCTTTCTCATTTTTATTTTTGTCATCCAGAAGCAATGAATTTTGTAGAAAATGATTATGAAAACTTTGTGGATGAGGAAAGATTTATTCAGACTGTTAGATCAGAAAGAGATGTGGAAAATACAAAGGTAAGTAGTACATTTTGTTACTTACTAACATTCATTGCTAATGTGACTGTATCCAATCAGTCCATATACACTGTATGGACAAGAAGTATGTGAAGACCTCTCCAAATGATTGAGTTCAGATGTTTAATGAGTAGCAGATACTTCAAATGAAGCACATAGCCATGTAACTGCCATTGAAAAAGAGTGGCAGTATAATGGGTTGTACTGAATAGCTCAGTGACTTTAAATATGGCACTGTCATAACATTCCACATTTTCTGCTCTGCTAGATCTACCCTGGTCAACTATAAGTGCTATTATTGCGAAGTGAAAGTATTGAGGAGCAACAACAGCTCAGCTTCAAAGTGGTAAACTCACAGAGCAGAGTCACTGAGAGCTGATGATGCACTCCAAAATTTTTTAGAAAGCCTTCCTAGAAGTGTGCAGGCTGGTGCTCTTGCAAAGGGGAGCACCAACTCCTTATTAATGCCCATGGTTTTAAAACAGAATGTAACGGTCAGGTGTCCACAGTCTTTTGCCCATACAGCATACATCATGTCTTTATTTTATAAACTCCTACAGACACATTTTCTCTCCAATGTTTTAATCAGTAATGCTTGTACTCAATATACAAATTATGATTTCACTCTATTGTCATTTCATACTGTTAATCTTCTACATTCATGGTTACTCTTAAAAGTTGAAGTTTCCTTATAAATGATTATGTATTTACTGATCTTATGTATTTTGTTCTCAGAATTATGTTTTGTAAAGCACCTATTGTTGGTGTGCTCTGTAAAAGGGCACTAAATAAAATGAAAGATGGATTGATTTAGCGTCTTTCATGGAAAATAACATTCCACACTGCTTTAGAACACAGTTTAGAGTTTTGGTAGCCTAATTAGTGCTGGTTCATCGTGCAACATTGCCGTTTTCAGCCCAGCACTTAGTGCTATTATATGTTGGGCTAATACCTTTGTTCAAGTCAAATTACAAGACCAATAATCCTGTGTGTGTGTGTGTGTGTGTGTGTATGTGTGTATATATATATATATATATATATATATATATAATATAATATAAAATAAAAAATCCTGGGACAAGATGAGACTTTTTAGCCTGGGATGAGATGTGACTTTTTCAGAGAGATACTTTCAAATCCCGCGAGATGAGACTTTGTGCCAAGAGTTTAACCATGCCCGGAGCCAGAAATAAAAGACAAAGAGTAGATGACAAAGTAGATCATTGTAAAGAGGTTCAAAAACGTTGGTGCAAAACACATGCAGAGCAGGTTTGAGATAATGAAAGTACTAAAAATTCGAAAGTCCCAAAAAAATGATAGTAAAGATCGCATTAGTGCAAACAACGGAAATTATTACTATATACTGTATATCTTCTTCTTCTTTTGGCTGCTCCCGTTAGGGGTTGCCACAGCAAATCATCTTCTTCCATATCTGTTACACCCATCACCTGCATGTCCTCTCTCACCACATCCATAAACCTTCTCTTAGGCCTTCCTCTTTTTCTCTTTCCTGGCAGCTCTGTCCTTCGCATCCTTCTCCCAATATACCCAGCATCTCTCCTCTGCACTTGTCCAAACCAACGCAATCTCGTCTCTCTGACTTTGTCTCCCAACCGTCCAACTTGAGCTGACAATCTAAAGTACTCATTTCTAATCCTATCCATCCTCGTTACACCATGTGCAATTCTTAGCATCTTTAACTCTACTACCTCCAGCTCTGTCTCCTGTTTTCTGGTCAGTGCCACCGTCTCCAACCCATATAACATAGCTGGTCTCTCTACCGTCCTGTAGAACTTCGCTTTCACGCTTGCTGATACCCGTCTGTCACAAATCACTCCTGACACACTCCTCCACCCTGCCTGCCCTCTTTTTCACCTCTCTTCCACAATCCCCATTACTCTGTACTGTTGATCCCAAGTATTTAAACTCGTCCATCTTCGCCAACTCTACTCCCTGCATCCTCACCATTCCACTGACCTCCCTCTCATTCACACACATGTATTCTGTCTTGTTCCTACTGACCTTCATTCCTCTCCTCTCTAGAGCATATCTCCATTTCTCCAGGGTCTCCTCAACCTGCTCCCTACTATCGCTACAGATCACAGTGTCATCAGCAAATATCATAGTTTACGGGGACTCTTGTCTAATCTCGTCTGTCAACCTGTCCATCACCACTGCAAATAAGAAAGTGCTCAGAGCTGTTTCCTGATGTAATCCCACCTCCAACTTGAATACATCCGTCACTCCTACCGCAGACCTCACCACTGTTAACACTTCCCTCGTACATATCCTGTACAACTCTTACATACTTCTCTGCCACTCCCGATTTCCTCATACAATACCACAGCTCCTCTCGAGGCACCCTGTCATATGCTTTCTCCAGGTCCACAAAGACGCAATGCAACTCCTTCTGGCCTTCTCTAAACTTCACCATCAACATCCTCAGAGCAAACATTGTATCTGTGGTGCTCTTTCCTGGCATGAAACCATACTGCTGCTCACTAATCATCACCTCACTTCTTAACCGAGCTTCCACTACTCTTTCCCATAACTTCATGTTGTGGCTCATCAATTTTATTCCCCCTGTAGTTACTGCAGTCCTGTACATCCCCCTTATTCTTAAATATCGGTACTAGTACACTTCTTCTCCTCTCCTCAGGCATCCTCTCACTTTCCAAGATTCCATTAAACAATCTGGATAAAAACTCCACTGCCATCTCTTCTAAACACATCCATGCTTCCATAGGTATGTTATCTGGACCAATGGCCTTTCCATTTTTCATCCTCTTCATAGCTGTCCTTACTTCCTCCTTGCTAATCCGTTGCACTTCCTGATTCACTATCTCCACATCATCCACCCTCTTCTCTCTCTCTCGTTCTCTTCATTCATCAGCCTCTCAAAGTATTCTTTCCATCTGCTCAACACACACTCCTCGCGTGTGAGTACGTTTCCTTCTTTATCCTTTATCACCCTAACCTGCTGTATATCTTTTCCAGCTCGGTCCCTCTGTCTTGCCAATCGGTACAGGTCCTTTTCTCCCTCCTTAGTGTCCAACCTCTCATACAACTCAACATATGCTTTTTCTTTAGCCTTCGCCACCCCTCTCTTCACCTTGCGCCTTATCTCCTTGTACTCTTGTCTACTTTCTGCATCTCTCTGACTATCCCACTTCTTCTTTGCCATCCTCTTCCTCTATATACTCTTCTGTATTTCCTCATTCCACCACCAGGTTTCCTTTTCCGCCTTCCTCTTTCCAAATGTCACGCCAAGCACCCTTCTTGCTGTCACCCTTACTACATCTGCTGTAGTTTCCCAGCTGTCTGGTAACTGTTCACTGCCACCCAGTGCCTGTCTCACCTCCTCCCTAAACTCAACCTTGCAGTCTTCCTTTTTCAACTTCCATCATTTGATCCTTGGCTCTGCCCTCACTCGCTTCCTCTTCTTGATCTCCAAACGTCATCCTACAGACCACCATCCTATGCTGCTTAACTACACTTTCCCCTGCCACCACTTTGCAGTCTTCAATCTTCTTCAGATCAACTCTTCTGCATAGGATGTAATCTACCTGTGTGCATCTTCCTCCACTCTTGTATGTAACCCTATGTTCCTCCCTCTTCTTAAAATACGTATTCACCACAGCCATGTCCATCCTTTTGGCAAAATCCACTATCCTCTGACCTTCTTAATTCATCTACTTGACACCATACCTACCCATCACCTCCTCGTCTCCACTGTTCCCTTCACTAACATGCCCATTGAAATCCGCTCCAATCACCACTTTTTGTCATGTCTGGGTACACTGTTCATCACTTCATCCAACTCACTCCAAAAATCATCTTTCTCACCCATTGCACACCCAACTTGCGGTGCATATGCACTAACAACATTCACCATCACACCTCCAATTTCCAGCTTCATAATCATCACTCTGCCTGACACTTTTTTCACCTCCAGAACACTCTTGACATGCTGTTCCTTCAGAATAACTCCTACTCCATTTCTCCTCCCATCCACACCATGATAGGACAATTTGAATCCACCTCCGATCCACCTGGCCTTACTCCCCTTCCATTTAGTCTCTTGCACGCACAATATATCAACCTTCCTTCTCTCCATCATATCTGCTAACTCTCTCCCCTTACCAGTCATACTAAACAAAATGTATTTCCTGAACCTCCCCTCCTGGCATACAGACAACCACCTCTCCCCCTCTTCTTCTCCTTCGGCCAACAGTAGCCCAATTTCCGCCAGCACCCTGTTGGCTAACAGTACTGGTGGTGGTCGTTGTTAACACGGGGCTCGACCGATCTGGTATGGAAATTTGTATTAGACAATCTACAAGTCTCCGACTTAATTTTAAATCTGAACAATATATTCGATCTCTTTTCCCTGTTCCGTTATTTCACCAAGTAATAATTTCCATTTGTTTGCGCTAATACGATCTTTACTATAATTTTTTTTGAGACTTTCGAATTTTAGTACTTTCATGTGTATCGTGCCAACGTTTTGAAACCTCTTTACGATGTTCTACTTTGTCATCTACTCTTTGTTTTTTATTTACGGCCCCGGGCGTGGTTAAATCTCTTGGCACAAAGTCTCATCTTGCGGGACTTGAAAGCATCTCTCTGAATTAGTCACATCTTGTCTCATCCCAGGATTTTTTTTATATAATAAAGAGATATATATAATACAATATAACTGTTTGTTCTACAGGTAATTTCTAAAGAAAACTGGATGTATTTGGGAGATTTTAGAAAATCTGAGGAAGAAACTGAAAGTGAGGATGAGGATTCTCTATTTCCCAGTCTGCACATGTTGAGAAGAGAGCCAGGTAACTACTCCCTTACTAACTGACCACATTCAGTGTTTTGCAAAATTATTTGTTCCTTATATTTAGAGGAAATGGCATGATCAATAAGTAAATACTGTATGCATTTTTAACAACATCATTCAAAATCGAGAACCATTATATTAAAATAAACAACACTGCAAATATTAACCCTGCACACTTAAATTTTGCCCACTTTACCATGCTCCAATTTTATTTTATTACCCAGTAACTCACAGTTAACTTCATTGTATTGCATTGCATTTGTAATAAGCATGTAAAGGAGCAGTTTGACAGACTTTTAGTTTTGAGTCTAATGGTGCAAGTTGATTCTTAGCATTGGTGGCTCTTGCCAGACAAGGCATTATCACTTTAAAACATATTGTGATCTACAGACACTTGTTTGTTAGGATGATGAGGACTATGGGTTTCATCTTAATATTTTGACATTACTGTATAAAGGATATGGATTTAAACACGTAATTTGTTGATGCTCGAGAGACATGATTTGATAGATAACTGTTTTCTTTATTACATTTAGTTTTGTTGTTATTGTACATAAATACAATGAAATAGAAACAGTATCAGCTAAAATCTCTGCATGTGTTACTAATGTTGCACCCTGAATGAAAGAACTCCATCTCCGGCTCAGCCTGGCAAAGATGGACCTTCTCGTTTTCCCAGCTCGTTCAGCAGTCCATCTCTATTCAGCTTGGCTTATTATCACTAAAAGCCATAGTCTGTATGTAACATTGGGGTGATGATCAATGCCCAGATGACCTGAAGACACTTCTCTGACCATGTCAAAATGATCTCTCACTCTTGCAGACTTGCTTTATACTGTATAACTTGTGCAAGGTAAGACTGTAAATAACAAAACATGCAGCACTACTCCTGGTCTAGGCTTTCGTTTTGTCATGTCCGGACCACTGCAACTCTCTGCTGGCAGAGGTATTGGCATGTGTCACCAATTCACTTCAGATGATTCAAAATGCCACAGCATGTCTAGTGTTCAATGATCTATGGCGGGCACATGCTACTCCTATTTTCAGATCACTACATTGACTCCCTATTGCAGCACACATTAAGTTCAAATTCTTGATGCTTAGTTCTGCTGAAAAATGGCATCTGGTGATGCTACTTCTGTTTGGCTTCAATAATGAGTCCCTTAATATGTTTAAGAAGCCTATGAAGATTCTCTTGGTTAATGAATTTCTATCTGATTGATATTAGTTTTTTGTTACCAAGGATTTGTAACATGCTTGTATTTTGCTGCGAGTTCTTCACTTGTGGTGATCAGTTCTGTAACCATGTCCTGTAACACTTGTTTCCCAGAACAAGCCCCCAGACTGATGTTTACTTGATTTTGTTGATTCCTTTTGTAAGTCACTTTAGATAAAAATGTCTGCTAAGCAAATAAATGTAAATGTAAACTTCTTCGCTCCCTCAAAATCAAAGATTACAACCAAAACAAATCAAATAGCAGTTAAATACAGATCATTCAGGTTTTTTCAACTAAATAGCTATATAAAAAATCACCTCTATAGAGAAGTGGGCCCTGAAACCTATATATTATAAATATACAGTATTTATGCATGACATATGAACTTAATGCTTGTGTGGCTTTTGTTTGTCTTTTACAAACTGTTCTTATTTAACTTTTCAGAAATCTCATCTTACTAGTTTTTATTTTATTATTGTTTGGCCCACCACATCGTTTTCTAGTCTTGAGAAATCTCCCATTTAGTTCTAAATAAATCCATAATGGCAAACAAAAAGAATATGTCATTGTGGGTCAGCTACGGTATTGACAGTAGTGTCACATGGAAGCATGGAAGCTCAACTGATGACGCAGTACAGACTGTGGTTAATTAGAAGTAGACATACACAATAATAGATGATGGGTGGAAAATCTTCACAAGGCCTGGCACAGTTAATTTTATGTTTGGTGCCTAAAACCACTATTACCTAAATTAACCCTCTGCATAACAATTTAGTTTAATTTAGTTGCACAATAATTACACCTGTCTCTGTGAAATCCCACAGTAAGCCAATGAATTTTAAGCAATGATTCAAACCTGAGGTTTAAAAACTTAGTGGAAGAAAATAATTCAAACTGCTTCATAGTGCAGATTCTGGAGAAAAAACAATCTAGTCTGATCATAGAACAACTAAACATAAAACACACTGATGAATACTCTTGAAAACATCTTTACTTTCTTTGGATTATTATTGTTTATTGTAATTTTTGGCTGACACTGAGGTGTTTTTATTAATCAAAACGGTTTCACATAATTAATTATACATTTTGTTTTGGGGGAATGGGGAACGAGAATGAATTGTTTTTGTTTCTTCATGCACTTGATCAATTTGTGTTTCTTTCAGAGTTTATGTTAGTTCGGGAAAAGTACAATTTTGGAAAAGTGCTTGGAAAAGGATCTTTTGGTCAAGTTAGAAGAGCTCAAAGGAAGATTGATAACTTAACTGTAAGCTGATTTTTCAGGCTGTGCTCTTGTTGTTACCAAATTATCTATGGAAGAATATTTCTGACAAAATTAAATGAATAAATGTATAGTGAAATATAATATATAAAAAATGCTAACAATATGATTATTCGTGAACTACTGGGGCAGAACCTTCATCTTGCTCTTAATTGAAAACACATGACCTGATACATCCTGGAACTTCAAGAACTTTTAGGTAGCAGTAACCTTGGTAAAGTGATATGTGGTCATGTGTTTATGATGGCAGAATGATCAATAAAGTGACATATCAGAAAGAAAAAGATGAGCACTGACATCTACTAATTGTCATGCAAATCACAGAGGTCAATTGTGTGAGGAAGAACACTGCATTAGAAAGAAAGAAAACTGAGGATCACTCATATACGACTGTTTAGAAACTTTCATCAGAAATGTGATCAATGTCACACTGTATTTTTTCATGTTGAGAACAAAGCCATATGTTGCCAGAATAGAAAGGTTCTATGTGCTATAAATAAGCCACTAGAAGTGAAAAAATACTAGGACTGTAGGTCTGAGTGTTTCACTTGTAAATAAATAATAACAAATAAATAAATATGTTTCTAGCACCAAAATTGCAAAAACAGGTGAGGCCCACAAACAGACCTACAAAAGCCAAAATCCTGACCGGCCTGCCCAAAACAGGTGTCAACCCAAGGCAAGCCTGACCCAAAGCAAATGGGAGGTTTCAGGCCTAGCTAGGCCTCAAAATGAAGAACAGCCTTTTAATGTTCAAAAATCGCAAGGAGTGTCCCAAAATGTAGCAAAAGCCCAACACGAGGGAGGATAAACCCCTGGATTGCAGACAAAACAGCAAATAATCTTTGTAAACACGATTTACTAACAAAAAAATAGGAAAATAGAACAAAATGCTCAAAAGAGGCAAATTGGACTCACAAAACACACTTGATGAATCACAAGGAACTTGCTTCCTAGCCTGCTTTTAATGGGCTGGGGGTGCTCTCTAACAGTGATGCAAGGTGTGGTCCTGACCTTTGAGGTTACACGCACAAAATATAAGAAAATAGCAGGATATTATTATATACATAGAAACAATAATAAATAAATAGAACAGAAAATATACAATTAGACAAATAAATGGACAGAACAAAATTAATAAAACTGACTCTGATAAACAGTATTAAAAAATGTAAGTCTAAAACATAAAATAATTACATATACTGTATGTATTATGTAGGTATTTATTTTAATTATATTTTGGTTTTTGGCGATTCTAAATTGGCCCTAGTGTGTGATTGGTGCGTGGGTGTGTTTGTGTGTGTCCTGCGGTGGGTTGGCACCCTGCCCGGGATTGGTTCCTGCCTTGTGCCCTGTGTTGGCTGGGATTGGCTTCAGCAGACCCCCGTGACCCTGTGTTCGGATTCAGCGGGTTGGAGGATGGATGGATGGATATTTTGGTTTATTTATTTCAATGGCATTTTGAATATGTGCTTTGCTTGCTTTGGGAATCCTTTGGCTCATCACTCTAAACTACAGCCAGAAGAGGTGGGTCTCCCAAAACTACTCAAACCAGTCTTGATGGGTGAAAATGTCAGGTTTCATTTCAAGGTGTATTTTGTGTTTTCTGTGGAATCATTGAATGGGTAATCGACCTGAAGCTCCACCTGGGCCAATATTTGGATGGAAGACCAACAGGGAAAAGTTTGGATTACTGCTGGAAAAAAATGCTGTAGAGGGTATCAGGGGCTGATTTCCCTGTGGTCTATGTGTGGATCCCAATGCCCCAGTGCAGTGACGAGGACACTGCTGTAAAAATTGGTGACATCCTTTGCGATGAGGTGTAAAACTGAGGACCTGTCTCTCTGTGGCCATAAAGGATTCCTGGGTATTTTACAAAAAGAGTAGGCTGTTTCTTGATGTCCTGGCTAAACTAGCCACCATGGCCTGCTTATTCTGGCCTCCTAATCATCTGTCTCCCTTTATAAGCTCTCTCTCTCACCCCTTGACCACCTAATAGCTCATATGTGGTGAGCATAAAGGTGCAAAAATAATTGCTGTCATATCATCTACATGGATGTTGCACATTGGTGGTGGAGGAAGTGGCTACCCACTGTCTATGTAAAGTGATTTGAGGAGGATAGAAAAGTGCTGTATAAATGTACTTAATTATTATTGAAATAAATAAATCAAGACAGTTAAATATACACACAAAGAAACAAACAACAAAAATATATTTCATGTTTTATTTAATTAATTATGCTCACATATCATTGTTATTAATTATGCTCACATTTCTACATTTATTTGCACATTTATCTATTTATTTTTGCACAAAATATTTCTCCATAGTTAATATCTGATTGTGATTCAATAGAAATAATTATAACATTTTGCTGATTGTTTTACCTGCTTTAGTGTTAAATGTATATTAATGGAAACTTCCCCTGCATTGGCTAACATCTTGTTTTTTTGTTTCCTTTTTTTGTAGGTGGCCATCAAAATTTATCGATGTAGTTCAGGAATGGTTAACTTTGTGAGTAGGAATTTGCAATGGCAGTAATTAAAATGCTTTGTCAAGTTCATTTTCATTCCCAAATCACTCTTTAATTTGACTTTTTATCACAAACTGTTCCTATAACTGAGTATTTTTTTGTGATGATTTATACCTCACCATGAAGCTTTCCATCAAATATGATGACCAACTGGATAATAATACACGCAAACAAGCTTGAAACATCAACATGAGAACTGTGTATACAGTAGTTTGTGTTTGTTCATTTATTTTCTGGTGGATTTCAAGTTTTAATCTAATTACACCTGTTATAGCTTACTTGCTGCTGAAACATCAGACATTGGTTCTTAACCAGGGGGCCATGGTCTACTGCTTTTTAAGATATCTTAATTATATTTTAGAATAACTACCTGTGCTTTTCAGGATATGTCAAATTAATTTCCAGGTATACTAAAATAACTTCACATGCATTTTGAAACATTTAAAATTTATTCTGAAATATTTTAAAATACATATGAAGAGCCATTGAAAGAATATGAAATTTTATATAAAGTGATTTCGAGCTCGATCTCAAAAATTAATAGCGATATCCTTAAATACATAAGTATCAGATACATTGAAATGCACAGGAAGACATGAGGAAATATTGAAAAATGTATGCAAAATTCATTTCAGATATCTAAATGTATTAATTAACTTATTTTAAGATATTATGAAAATGAATTTCACATATCTAAAAAACCAGAAGCAGCATTTTAAGATAGTTGAACTATCAGATATCTAAAAATGAATAAAAAGTGATTTCAGTATATCTTGAAGTGAATTTGAGCCTGTGGTGATTTTGAACCCTTCAGTAATTTGCAATGAAAATGTTCATGGCATGTGGCATAGACATAACCTTCATCTGTCCAAAGACACAGAGTACACGTCATAGGGCAGACAGTCAGAGCATTTCTAAAAATGCAATGTGCAAAAGACTCCTGTGTTTACTGTTTTGTACACACAGTAAACATAATCAGTTGGATAACTGGTAATTCAGACTTACTTCTTTGGTATATGCCTACAGATGATAGAAAACTGGAAATATACAGTGTATGTCAAAGACTAAAATGCACGAATTAAAGTTATCTCGCAGGGCTAGACGTGATTTTTCAAACAAGAAAAAGTTTATGGACAACTTGCTAAGAAGGTTGACGTGAATAGACATCAGAAAGACCCAGCCCATAGTTTCTTTCTAAAAACCTACCCAGAATTCTTCAGTCCATGCAATTTAAACATTAAGGTTTGCAGTGCCCCATTTCTCCTCACATGTTAGAAAAATACATAAAGTAACTGTGGGAAGACTGAGAGAGAGAAATAGAAACTGAACAAAAAAACGTTGCACTGTCAGAAAACAGAAAGCTAAAATTTCTATTCTCAGTTCATGAGCTCAGTACCCTCAGCTTAATGATTAATTTATATATCTTGGTATCATTTTGACTGTTGCATCATTACATGGTGTAACAGATGCAAATAGTGTTTAGAGAAGCATTGTGGTCCTTATATATTTATATATACACTCTACGTGTTAACACATTGTATATGACAATAAAATTTGAAACATTGTCACCATATTCATGTATTTCATGTTTGACGTTTCCAATTAGACAGTAATGTTAACTTACTTTAGTTGTTCATTTAGATGTGCAGTGATACGTCGGGTGCTATGAAGCCTCATCCGTGGTTCTGCTGGAGTCTTGTCAATGTGATTGGGCACATTTACTGTATTGGTTGTACTGAGTACTTAAAATGACATCTTATGTGGCCCTCCTTTAACAACTCACTTCACAGCAGTTCTTGTCAGCTCCTTTACAACTTTATCTTAAACCACTTATCCAAAACAAGGTTTTGGGGCAGATTGGGAATATCCCAGTAATCATTGGGCACAAGGCAGGAACAACAACTGGACAGAGCACCAGTCACACCATTTAGTCAGTCATTGTCCAACCCGCTATATCCTAACACAGGGTCATGGGGGTCTGCTGGAGCCAATCCCAGCCAGCACAGGGCACAAGGCAAGAACAAATCCAGGGCAGGCGCCAACCCACTGGAGGGCTTACACACACCCACACACCAAGCTCACACTAGGGACAATTCAGGATTGCCAATGCACCTAACCAGCATGACTTTGGACTGTGGAAGGAAACCAGAGCACCCGGAGGAAACCCACGCAGACACGGGGAGAACATGCAAACTCCATACGGGGAGGACATGGGAAGCGAACCTAGGTCTCCTTACTGCGAGGCAGCAGTGCTACCCACTGCGCCACCGTGCCGTCCACCATTTAGTTCAAATGTATATTTTTCAGTTCATCTTTTGACTAACCTAGCTGCCATTTAACCTCACATAGACTGCAGAAGTATTGTCGCACACACCACATACAGCCAGCCACAGCTCACTTACACCACTAGCCCAGTCATGCCTTTGAATGTCAAAGTATAATCTGGTTTTACAAAAAGGCTGTTGCTTTGCAACAGGTTATATTTATTGTGTTAACGTACGGTGTGTTCCACACACACCAAACACATATGTATATATTTAATGGGGGTCTTTTTAGGAGACTTTTTTTTTTTTCATCCACAGAAGTTTATCCGTCCTGGCCACAGGCTTGCTGTCTGCTAGACTAGGTTAATAAGCACACTGTCACTCTCTGTTGTTTAAATTCTCATCCCTACTCTAAGCTCTGCCTTCATTAGGCATTGGGTTGGTTTAGAAATTGAAAATTTAGTGTAACCATCTTAAATTGTTCCCACACACGTTTAAGCACAGTTCACTCATGGCTGTCTCCAGGCTTGTTTATGTATTATACGTCTGGCTCTGTAGCTTGAGTAAGAGTAACCCATGAAGACCTAGATGTCTTCCAAAAATTGCAAACTAAGAACTCTGCTGCTTTCAGTGCATTCAAAAATACACCAATGAAGTAGAGTAAATTATTAAAGCTGCCAAAAATTGTCATAGGTAATTGACTTCATTTCACTTGTAGAACATTTTAAGTTTGAGCATCCCCCATGTTTGTCAGTGTATTTGCTCCATTACTAAAGATCTGCTTGTCTGTAACCTATGCAGCTGGCAGTCTGGTTGGTAAAGCTTATTTAAAATGTATACATTCCGATTGGCACTATATTAAGTAAAGCTTATTTAAAAATTGGTAGAAGCAAACTATTGATTTTTTGAATCAATATATGTGCCACCTATTGATTTGTCTTAATTATCATCTCTTCCTACTTACATCCTAGCCAAATGAGAGAATTCCACCCGAGGTGGCTTTCCTACGTTCAGTTGGTGACGATTGCCCGTATATCATTAGGATACTTGACACGATTGTTGGTCCCATATTCTCCTTTATAGTCATGGAGCTGCCTGACTTCTGCATGACCCTCTTTGATGTAATCAGAATGCACCCTTTGGCTGAGAATGATGCAAAGAAGGTCTTCTTTCAGATTGTTAAGGCGGTTCTCTACTGCCATTCCAAACAAGTGTTTCACAATGATATCAAACTTGAGAACATCTTGTACCAGAGCACCACAGGCCACATCAAACTAATTGACTTTGGATGCAGTATTGTACTGTCCAATAAGACATACGTGATTCCACCTGGTAAGTTTTCACTTGGAATACAGGATTTTGTTGTTGAAAAATTTTGTGTGTAACTGGTGATCTTTTGTATGTCCAGGCACACCTCTGTACTCACCTCCAGAGTGGTTTTTGTTTGGCATGTACAAAGCCGAACCTGCCACAGTGTGGTCTCTGGGGGTCTTACTATTTGAGATACTGAGTGGAAAGCAGCCTTTTCATAGCACAGTCGAAATTATAGAGTGCAACATCATCTTCACTAGTCATTTCTCTGAAGGTAAAAGAAAAAACAAGTTAAACTGTGAAATAGGTCTGCTTCTTTGAATATTGTATTGTGCATCATAATAAATATTTTTTCACCACCCTCTCTCCTTCTCCTCAGTAAGCAAGGATTTGATCCGAAAGTGTCTTTTCTTCCAGTATGGAAAACGCCTGACAGTACAGGAACTCCTGATGCACCCATGGCTTATGTGAAAGAAAACGGAAAATTCTTCATAATCCTCACAGCTAAGTAACCTGCTACTTATAAACTTACTGAAATCACTTTGAGCCATATCTGTCCTAAACCAATACAACTGCAGTAATTCTCCAGTGCAATCACCACCCCTACTATATGCAGTGCCTAAGTAAGTTCACACCTCTCACCTGCTCAATCCAGGCCAGTACTGCCTCATTTCCTAATGTACCATAAACACTCTTCCTTCTTCAGTTTCATATCTACCATTGTAATTAAAGTGACAGAAACACTGAGAAACTGACAGTAGCATCGGGCATGTGAACTGGTCATAGCATGTGTGGGACCATTCACGATGAAATCCGATACTTGTCATGTAAAAATACAAAAAAAAAAAAAGGTTCATGTGTAATAAGTTAAACACTTAAAGCTGTTTTGAGAAAGAAGCCTTCTGAAATGCTCTGCCCTCCATTTCACATATACATTCACTTAAACAAGTCAGGCCAATAGCTGAAAGATGTTGGATGAACAGAGTGGGAAATAAAGGATAAAGAAGAGAGATCATTAAAATAAGCAACACCTTTTCATGTAGAGTGTGGGTTAATATGTTTGTCTTGACTGCCCTGACAAAATACCAATAAGGTGCACTTTCATTTTGTAAGAACGTTAATAGATATAGAAATAGATAGCAATTTATTTGACCAGGGTTCGGGGATTTGGCTTTTTACAGAAATGCAAATGATAAATAAATATTATATTATGACAAGCAACAAAACCCTTTCAAAGGAAAACCAGAAAGCAAAAGTCCTGACTTGTCTTAACCCATTATGTCTCAAGTTTTCTATTCAATAAACATTTCAACCAAACATTAACAGGTGCATTAAAACAAAATTAATTGGAGAACAGTTACGTTCTTAAGAAGCTGTCCTTTAAGTGCTGTGGGACACTGGGACGTAATGGATTAAGATAAAAAGAGCAGCCCCAGTTCCAGTGATGCATTACAAAGGCGTATTGCTGTAGGTATGAAGGAGCCCCAGTAGTGTTTCTTCACAAACTTCTGCTCAGTATTTATTTGGCTAAAAGTTCTCAAAGTTAGCATGTCACAGAGAGAGGATGTGCAGCATTGTTCATAATGGCAATCAGTTTTGTCTTCATTCTTGCCTGAACCACTACCTCCAGTGATTTCAAGGGGTGATCCTTTCGGTGGGTCTCTCTTGCAGGTGAAGTTATTGGCCAAGCACACCATAACATAGAAAATCACAATTGCTGTCACCGAATTGTAGAAGATGTAAAGATGTCACTACCCACATTAAAAAGTGTAGTCTCCTAAGGGGAAAAAAGTCTGCTCTGCCCTGACTTCTTTAGTTCCTCTGTGTCAGGAGAACAGACCAGCCTGTGATTGCTGTGGACCCCCAACTACATGTAGCAGTGCAGCACCTCCACATTGACTTGGTTTTGCTGATGTTAAGTTGCAGGCAATTTTTTTCTTCACCAAACTCCTCTCCTCAATTGCATCCCCCTTATCAATACACCCCATTAGTGCAGAATTACTGTGACCAGGACAGTCACTTGTGGTGCTCCAGTGTTGCTCACACAGTACTTGAGCCTCACAGACTGCTGGACGGATAGTCTATTACACAGGACACCACAGGCTCATCCACCTGCATATGCTTGACCCTACTCTTTTACAGGCATTTTGTAACTTTTTCACATAACATTCTCAAACCTGCCTAATGAAAATCAGGGTTACTAGGGGCCAGAGCCTAATGTAGCAGCATAGGATGCAAGGCAGGAAATTGCACTGGATGGGCCACTTGTCTATCGCAGGGCGCACACACACCCCTATGCCGACATTAACCTAACCGGCAGCCATTTTGATGTGGGAGGGACACCAGAGTACCCAGAGAAAAAATCAGAGACTTGGGCAGGATGAGTAAACTCCAGATAGGAAACAACAGGGAGCAGGATTCAAATCCAGGTCATGGCACCAGTAGTTTTGCCAGCCTGTCCTGCTTATTTTAGAGGTATTAAAATGAATCGTCCATAATGCAGCTAATCGATGTTTATAATAAATGAGCAGAACATCATTGTGTGTGAAGTTGCAGGTATCAAAAAAGCACAAAGTATTTTAATTTTGCCACAAGAGGGCAGCATATACTGTAGCATCTCAGAAAGCCTTAAGAAACACACAGCATAACATGCAGACATTTCTTGTACAGGTCATCTTAATCGATAAGAACTATTATTATTGAGGAAGTCCAAGTATACTGTATATAGACTGGCAGTCCACTTTAATGTATTCATTTTGTTTCTTAAAAGAATAAATGTGAATAACTGATTTAATGCAATTTATATAAACATTTGCAAGAGACACAGCAGTAAATTAATAAAACAGTGTTCTTTTCAGTCCCCAAAACAGAAACTGAATAGAAATCTCAAGTTATTTTTACAGTTTTTTGGTTATTTTTAATACCTGTTTTAGTAAAAAATAATGAATGAAATGTTTCAATCATGTTAACTACTCAGAAGCTTCCCTGATGTCATTGAAATGTGAGCTGCACAGTTACCACAGTTAAGGGGAATATTCTCTTCTCTTAAGGGGAATATATCACAATAATATCCTTTTGTTAAATGCACAATTTTATTCCTTCATCAGTATACAGCTGCAGCCGGTTCATCTTCAAAGGTTCAAAATGCAGTCATGTGAAAAAGTAAGTACACCCCATGAAATGTTTCTTCTTTTTAAACATATGGGTACATATCAGAATTTGATCTTCATTTAAACAGTATCATTAGATAAAGGTGATGTAATATAAGAAACATCGTGCTGCTCTTACGTTGTGTAGACAAGTGTAGTCAGTTGTTAATTTAACTACCTGAAATAAATCAAATTGGAATCATTTATAAATTGTTAGAACATTTATTAGAGGGGATTTTGTTTGAACCCATCTTATTTAACCCTCAGGCATTTAGTTCAGTTTGCTCTGTTTTGTTGATTGAGTAATAAATCTTTCAATATTATTATTATTGTTATTTAACAGGGCCTCTTAGGTTTTCTGACTCTAGTAGGCCCCTTTCACGTTTTATTTGATGGGTGCTGCTCTACACATTCAGCCCACATCACCGTCCTTTCACCAGTGTTTCTTAATCTTAATGTTCCCACAACTCAGTTTTGCCTCGAGTCCCTCTTGAAATGGGCTGTGCACACAAGACACCCCTCAAACATCACACAGCTGAAAGAATTCTTTATGGAGAAGTGGGAAAAACTTTATGCCTGTCGCTGGCAAGAGACTGCTAGCCAGTCCTAGGAAACGCCGACTTGAGGGGCAATACCAGCTATTAGAGCTGCAGGGAAGACTTACTCAGACTGAAATGGCCTGTCTATTCATTTATTGTTGAATAAATTATTGCAAAGTCAAATTTTTTTTTAATTTCAGTTACATCAGCTTTATGTAGAGATACTGTTTAAATGAAGGTCAAATCTTGATTTATGTCCTCATTTGTTAAAAAAGAAAAAAAAATCATGGCATGTTACCTACTTTTTCACATGACTCTTTCATTTTCCAGGTTAGCTGCTTGGCATCAAATGTTTTTCTTCAACTCTCCGTGGTTCTGGTCATCTTTTTGGGTAAGGTCCTTTGTTTTATATCATCTGACACCACCTCCACACGTCTTCTTTGGCATCTTCCCCTCCACCTCCTACTTGGTGCATCTCTTCCTGTCTTTCACTCAACATGTCCAAGCCACCTCAGAACAACATCTGTCTCTTTGACGCCAGCCTTCATCTCACTCCATGACACATCCACCTGACCATTTTCATTACTGTACTGTTCAGCATTGCTTCATGTTTCTCCTTCATTTGGCCACTATTCCTAGCATGGCTTCCATATACTCTACCCTACAGTGCTAGAGAAGCTAATGTTGTAGTCCGAATCAAAGACAGCTACCAGAACTTTTAAGGTTCAGCTTTTTGGAGTGAAATTAACTTTCAGGGCAGTCCCAGTGGCCAGTGCTGCTAACGGCAGGAGACGGGGACTCGAGTCCCTTCTCACTGGGTCTGCTTGTTATTTCCTGCCTCATCCTGTATATACTGTACAAGAGACTGGTCAGTGACTGTCAAATAGCCCTATGTGGTTATGCGTGTGATATGATGGGGCCTATTCTACGTTGTCATGACCTGGATTAAGTGAGGTTCTTTGTAGGCTTCTATGCTTACATAGCACTTTATTTTTTTTTTCTTCTTTCAAATATTTATAAGAAGGTTAATTGCACATTACAGTTACTTCCTGGAACTCTGTAAAAGCCAGCCATAAACTTCATACAATAAGTGTTATAGTGTGTCAGCTATTCAAGCAACTGCTTTACATTAAACACAGACGTATTTACTAACATCAGGAACACTTTAATGAAGCTAATCGGACAGTTCCAAATGTAGTGCCGTTCTCTAAGGAACAACAATGGACAAACAACTCTCTTCTTCCTGTGACTTCTTTCTAAATTGCACCATTGCTACAGATGAGGTGTTTTATCATGAAAGTGTTCATGAAAGGCATTTTAGCCTTCCAAGGGTTCTTTATTATTAGTGGATAAGTTAATCATAGAAATGCCTAAGTAATGTCCCTGAGCTTGGTAACCTTTGTTCAATGTGTACAGTCGTGGCCAAAAGTGTAGAGAATGACCCAAGTATTGGTTTTCACAAAGTTTGGTGCTTCAGTGTTTTTAGATCTTTTTGTCAGCTGTTTCTATGGTAGACTGAAGTAGGATTACAAGCCTTTCATAAGTTTCAAAGGCTTTTATTGACAATGATATTCAGTTTATGCACAGAGTCCATATTTGCAGTGTTGGCCCTTCTTTCTTTTTCAAGACCTCAGCAAATCGTCCTGGCAGGCTGTCAATCATCTTCTGGGCCCAATCCTGACTGATGGCAGCCCATTCTCGCATCATCAATGCTTAAGAGTTTGTCAGAATTGGTGTGTTTTTGTTTGTCCAGCCTCCCCTTGACGATTGACCACAGGTTCTCAATAGGATTATGGTAAGGGTGATCAGTGTCAGTCCTGGAGGGCCACAGTGGCTACAGGTTTGTGTTCCAACCCAGTTGCTTCATTAGAGAACAATCCTTGCCAATAACAGGTCTTATTTAACATCATGGCTTGTTAGTGTTTTAACCCTGCACTATCAGGACGATTAAATCAGACTTTTTTTATCCTCCTTACTAATATCATCAAAATGACTTGAAGCCAAAAATTTGAGTAATTTTCAGTTCTTTGCTTTCTTTTCAGTTTTCTTGTCAGTATTTTATTAAACCAAATAGTGCACGATTAATACACACAGATGTAAATGGAAACAAGCCAGATCGAGAAGTGCTTCCATTTATATCCTATTGCTAATAAAAACAGTGAATGCACATGTTTAAGACTAAAATAAGGAATACATTGTTCAAAATCTTAATAAGAGAGACAACTAAAATGAAGCAGAAAAATGGCACGTGAACAATAAGTGCCTCATCAGCAATTACTGAATCTCATGAATAAGTTGGGTTAGAACAAAAACCTGCAGTCACTGCGGCCCTCCAAGAGTGACATTGATCACTCCTGGCCATGGGCCCAAAACTTTGAAGGTTTGTTCCCCCCAGCCACTTAGATATCACTTTTGCCTTATGGTCCAGTGCTCCATCATGCTGGAGAAGACATTGTGGGTCACCAAACTGTTCTTGGATGGTTGGGAGAAGTTGCTCTCGGAGGATGTTTTGCTACCATTCTTATTCTTAATTGTAGAGGTCTTGAAAAAGAAGGGCCAACACTGCAAATACTGACTCTTTGCATAAACTTAATGCGATTGTCAATAAAAGCCTTTCAAACTTCTGAAATGCTTGTAATTCTACTTCAGTATACCACAGAAACATCTGACAAAGATCTAAAAACACTGAAGCAACAAAACATTGTGAAAACCAATACTTGCGTCATTCTCAAAACTTTTGGCCACGACTGTACGTCTCACAATATTTACCTCAGATTCTTAACAAGGCCACGCTGTACGCTGTCGAGACTAATCTTATTCCAAGTTTGTAGTGGTTACTGAACACCAACCCTCCGAGTACCTTATAAATGGCCAAGACCAAACCTTGCTCACAGTTTCTCCCACTGCAATGGCTAAACGGTCACTTAACAAGGACTGAATAAAATGTCAGCATAAGACAGGGAATGAGTCTGGTGATTTTTCCAATAATGGAAAATCTCCTATAGTGTGATGACTCTAGAAAGCCCCTTACATTGCTTCTAAAATACAGTAAACTTACCTATTAATATGTACCCATCAATAGCTTCAATTACAACATGTCCAAGAGCATGAACATTGGTTTGTGGCCACCTAAGGTTCTATGCACAAGGTTATAGCACAGGCAGACATCATATCTTGTATTGGACCAAAACAGTCGCAACACAGCAGTTTCAAAAAGTACATGGCCAGCCTTGAGCCATCAGCACAGGAAAAGATGCCCGTGGTGAGTGAGGCAGATGGACAGTACAGAAAGTGCACATCTGCACTTGTGAGCAATGTGTGAGATGACACAACAGTACAGATAGTGCTCATCTCCCTCTTGGTTGTATCACCACACACTGAGATGAGTTAGACAGACCAGCAGTACTTGATCTTATTTTATGCCATGGTGGCAGGATGATGTAACAAAACGAAGAGAAGGTTGCTTTTCTTGCAGCACCACAGCCATCACTGTTACAATGGAAAACATGTACACAAAGAGGTCATCTCCATTACTTTTGTGACTCCATGAGTGAAATGGATCAAGAGTACACCACCCTGTTCTGCAGAGTGTGATAGAGTGAGTACAGAAAACCTTTCTTGTACTATATATGGGCACAACACTGCCATTTTTATATAAACTGGTAATGGAAGATACAGTTAAAGTTATGCAAGTAGAACACTATGCCATTTTTACATTAACTGGTGATGCAAGTTGAGGTTTTTTCACATTTTCAAAAAGCTGTCCTTTTGTTTTAGCACTGTAACCAGCTACCCAGCTTGTGCAGTAAAGCACTGCAACTTGTCTCATTCGCTTTAGAGAAGTAATGATGTCTTAGGTGTAACGATAAACACAGCTAACCGTGAGCTAACTGGAGACAACTGAAGTTTCAGAGACCTTCATGTCTGATGCAGCCCTCCTTTTCCACTGCATTCTGTCCTGAAGCACACATTTAGGCACAAGCACATTCCACCATAGTGTGCTAGGAGGCCCTACTGGGCTGCAGTAAATAAGACTGTATGATGCAGCCTCCTAACCTGTCCATCTTCACTCTAGCCAGTTAAATAAATATGACACAGGGACAGTATTTATTTAGGGATAGTGTCTATAGGAAGTTTTCTTTTTTTTTTTTTTATAACAGTAAAATGTGAAGAGTGCTATGATACTGACTCAGTACCTTCTACAGAGAGGAGCATTTAGACTACACTCAACTGAAACCCCAGCCAGGTGGTCTCCATTGAACTAGTGATGATTTAGGGGTGTCATATTAAACACGATTAACTATTTTGTGTTTAATATTTGTCATTAATATACCACTCTGCAGAGAGTAATTTTCACTTTGACATTAAAGACCCTTCCTGTTTTAGTTTTAAAAAATAAATCCAGTGTGGTTCAAAATTGTACAGCAGGAAAATGGGAAAACTTTCAAGAGGGTGGATACTTTTTACTTCTGGGACATTGTCTTACATTTTTATTCTCTATTATAAGAATGACAAATCAGCATCAGAGAAGAGCTGCTACACTTGATCTAGGACCACTGGATTAGATTTACAGTGTGAGAAAAGAGTGACGGGTAAGGTGATGTAAAGTAAAATATTTAAAATTCTGAAAACTTCTCACCTGAATAATACAAAGCCTTGAAAATCTCTTTGCAAGTCATCACCATATTTGTACATATCAAAAATATATATACAAATTTCTCCATTAAGTAATTTATATTGACAACCAACTTGAATGATCTGCAGGAAAAACTGGGGCAATAAAATCACTGCTGAGCAGTTGGTTCAGACACCCACTGAAAGATTTGAGTCTGTTATCAAGGCCCTACTTAATGATGTGTGTGGCATTTAAATACGTGTGCATGCAGCATTTTTCTAGTTTTTAACTTTTTAGGAATATACTTCTGACAAACTATTTACTTTGACTTTAAAAGGAAACTGGCGTCAATGGAAAGGGTGCGACTTTCAAGGGCATTGAATGCTTAGCACTGTATGGTGGATGCATTGAGGTTGCAGACATCCAAATTAACTTCCACTGCTAGAATACATCTGAAGTAAAAAAAGAAATCCAATTTCCAAAAACATTTTAGGAGGAAGTGCAAAAAGTTATATAAAACACTGCCATAAATAAGACGATCATGATTTGTTTAATGAAATTTTCCGAATGCCACACATTTTTCAAACATGTAACGTTCATATTTACAAAGGGAAAACAAATCTAGAAATTACAAGCTTTATTTTTCAATGTTTGGCACAATGCTTTAGTGAAAACAAAATTCAAAATTATTTTCTGCAGCAATTTTAAATGAGTGGTGTTCACAAAACAGGCCTTTAATCGCAAATTATATATATATATATATATATATATATATATATAAATACAGACATACACAAAGTAACGTCATATTCCAGATCTAATTTATGGGTGCATCTCCCCCTCTCCCCCAGGTTTTAAGAGCCTTTCAGTAATCGTTTTAGCAGCTTTTTTCACTTACTGTACATTGGAATGTATTGGTGATGATGGAAATGTTAATTTACAATACAGTTACCTCTCAAACATCCATTTCTTCATTAGCATCTAGGATCTGAAATGTATTACAAATATTTGAAGAGGAGGGCATGAATACCATAAGATCAAGGAAATCACTCTTTCGTAATTATCCTTTCCCTTTCTCTGGCAGGGAGAAAAATGTAAACTACTACCAGATGGCTAGAGAGCTGTCATGCAGCCATTTTCCCATTTTGAGGACTACAATTTTAACACAGGCTCCAAAGGGAAGCCATTTAAAATGTCCAAATTAATGGAATCTACTGAAATGTCACATTTAAAGCATAGATAGGAGTATCAAAAATTCTCTAAATATAAACTTCAAAGCATTACAGGTAAAAAATGACAGCAGGTTTAGTATTATTTTTCAAATAGATTAATTCTTGTGCAAATAAGCACCTTTTGGAAAGTTACATGCTTATAGGTGCATTAGATAAACAAATGTTTGCTCTATGATTTTACATATTAATAAGACATACGATCTGAATTATAACCAATTAAAATATGCAACCAGTCACATGTATACAAGGCTGCAGGTATTAAATATACTGAAATCATACATTTACTGTTATTTTATGAGTTGAACAAAGAATACAAACAAAATGTGTACTTTTGGAATTCAGTTTCATCCATTTACCCAAAAAATCAACAATAGTTGAAGTAGTTACCAATAATTCATCATAACTGTGTGCTCTGGAATCCAAAATTATTTTGAGGTTAGAACAATTGCCAAACCCAATTTTTCAAAAACCTCAGATAGCTTACATAGGTTTTGAAAGAAAACTGGCATCTCTCTGTACATATGGAAATAATCTCAACCTACATAATTTATGGTTTAACACTGCCTGGGATGGGATTTTTTTCTTTTTTTTTTTTTGTTTAGGCAAGGTCATTTATTGTGTCATTCATTTTCACATTTCCAAGAGAATCTTACTTTAATTATGAACACTAATTATGTTGTGCCTTTTGTTTGAACACTATTTATAATTTGGAAAAGACGATTATTACTAATAAAACCCATAGTGTTCGGAATGAAAATGTCTTGTGTGTTATTACAATACTAACAGTTTCTTGGCTTCTCTTACAAGGCTTGTTTTACTTATGATAAACGCTGCCTTGCTGAAGCCATTGTACTTTGGAGTCAGTTTCACATCTTGCTGAAACATTCTTTAGCATTGGTCCACACTTGGATTCCCTGTAAGGAAAGAAAAAAAAAAGGATAAACATTAAAGTGATAACGTTAAGATAATGGCATGTTCATGGTAGGGAACTTTATATATAAAAAAAAAACACGCCAAACTGAAGCAGTTCCCCAGGGAAGAATCAAACAAAATGTCCCCCCTTGAATAGGAGAGCCTGATAAACAATTACAGGGAGTGTTTATATGCCATTAACTGCAAGTAAAGGTAAGGTAGATGATAATCTCCAAAGCTGCTTACTTTCTCTAATTCTGAGTGACACTGTTATGGAAGAACTGTTAATTGTTCAGTCAGTTCCCATTGTTTATGATTAGCATTCACATGGGTGGCACATCTGTGCCATGGCGAGTGCGGCTGCCCCACAGTCTGAGTGGTGTCTGCTCATTGTCCCCGTGTCTGGGTTGCAAGGTGCCTGTCACATTTGGCTTTTCTCTACATTCATAATGGCTAACACGGTACAACACCCTAGTACTACAAAATGTCAGAGATTCTAAAATTGACACCTATGTCATATGTGAACTGGACCTACAATTGGTTACTTCCTGCTTGCATCTAAAGCTGGCTGGTTACCCTCCAACCCTTTTGTGATCCTGGGATTAACAATGTTACGTTTTCCAGAAATATTCAATATCAAAAAATGACTATGATTCAGAAAATCTGAAAGTGGGCCACAACATTTTCAACACAGTGTGTATTAGCAATTATCATGGAGATAGGCTTTGACACTTCCCTTTGAAAATATTATATGGATTTATCACTGGACAGCTGCTCTAGAAGTCTTGCGACCAGCACTCTGCTTCAAGTGGTGAACCATTTTCAAAGCTGATTTTAGCTCTTTATTCATTTGCTGTATATAACGGACAGAACCAGCAGCAGTGAAATCACTCAAGGCGTTCGCCATAAACCCCATGCATATACACACAGTTGCTTTTTTTCCATCCATCCCATCCATCTTCCAAACCTGCTTTATCCTGTGCAGGGTGGCGATGCTGGAGCCTAACCCAGCAAGCACGGGGAACAATCAATGGGCACATAAATTTCAGAATACATGCAACACAACAAAAGATATACAACCACGCAATCAAAATGTTATAAAAATCATATTGCAATATATAACACACATTCTACTCAAAAATGCAATCAAAGGAATATTTCAAAGAGGGAACTAAGCTAGGTAAGCAAATATCTTCCCTCAAAATGGTCTTAATTTGAGGTAGTCACAAAGAGACCGTTGTTTTGAAAAAGAACAAAAATACATAATTATCTTTTTTTTTTTTTTTTTTTTGTTAACTATTAAAGAAAGACAGCAAACCTTGTTGGTCAACACAGGTAGCCCTCTATGAAAATACATCTCTGAAACATGCTGTGAGTCACACAGGCAGGCCGTGTTCTGAATGAGGTCCCCTAAACAGCCAAGGGAGGGGGAATCGTCCAGCTCTGGAAGTCACTGCTGGTGTCTTAACTCTCTGACCATGGCCACTACCTGCTACTTACATTTTTATCAAAGCACGTATTGTTTACAGCACTCTTGAGGGTCATGGCTGCTGCACTGGATTGAAAGTTGAGCCTGGGTCTGTTCTGCATTTACTTGATATTGTCCTGCCTGCAATTGACTGTTCAACTGTATAAAAAAACAAAACTCTGCCCATCTCAGCACCGCTTTGGGTACATTTTGTGCATTAGACCTCGAAAAATAAAAGTGTCAGATTGCTGGGCTGACCGTTTTCTGCTCTCCTGCTTGCAAAAGCACTAAACTCAGAACTGTACCTGTTTATGCATACTGGAAATCTGCCAGACAATATGGTGAATAGATTGGTTTTCAATATTTTTGTATGCAATGCAGTTATCAACTGTAGTATTACTATATGCATATGTCAAATATTGTCACATATCTGGGGTGGACTATTTTTATATACTAGGGAGATATGAAAACACAGTAGTGTGGTTGTAGCCTTAATTGTACATGACATACTGTAGTTCAAATGATCAATAATAAAATCCAAATTTTAGATAACAGTACAGTTTCCTGTAACCCTTGCAGATACTCACCTTCTTGCACATGCTGATCTGCATGACCGCGTAACTAATAAGTGCTTCTTTCAAGTCTTGATTTTTTTGCTCCTTAAACCGTTCAATGTCTATCCAGGAATTCTGGACATATTCTCTAGAGTAAAAATAATAAGAAAAAAAAAGTAATAAGCTATTTTCAGATGTAATATTTTCTTAGGTTTGCCTATAGAACTGGGAAAGTGAAACGCAA